>NC_137521.1:6770000-6870000 GCF_041902795.1 Electrophorus electricus | reverse complement strand
CTCCTGTATGTTACAGTGGAACCTCCAAACATTAAGGGGCCAAAGCTGGAACAGACTTCTCTGATGCACCTAGTCCATCTATAGAAAATATTAGCTCATAAGAGTTTGTCACTTTATTGTTGTAGTGTAATATATAGTGCTTTTCTATTACATTTTGAAATAAATTACTCACATAAATTTAATAACTTTTTTATACAGGACTTTTGGAACTCAAACCAAAATAAATTGGTTTTCACAGTAAGATGCTAGGTGAGGTTTTCTTAACTGTAGGTTTTCTTTGTCCCAGAATTTTTTAGGGTTTTATAAAAATTATGTCTAAAATTGTTTCAGCGTTGGAATAGGTCCATTGTTATTATCTCAGGAGCCCCTATATCTTACAGCCTGAGGGTGGAAACAAATGCAAAGTTATCTTTAGTGCTGCTGTATCTCTAGCAGTGGAGGCCATGTGCATCTGTATGCGTCATCCCAAGAAACAAAAGGTCTTGGTCAACCTGTAGCCAAGGTTGAGATTCACTATTATGAAATAGATCAATATAAGCAGTGCTCACCACAGTGCCATTAGTTATGGTTTCAGGTGTGTTACAGACCTGACAGAGTAATGGCAGTGTGAAAGTCCTCCCTGAATGTGCTCCGTCTGCTACAGGGATGACACAGAACACGAGGGAGAAAATGCACAGAGTGGGTACAAGCTGATGTGTGCTCACCATCTCTTAGTCATTCCTGTTCCCGCTCAGGCAGGCAGGAATGTGTGACCGCAAAGCATTTCTGGAGCGGTTATGGCAACAACCGCTCGTCTGCAGCAAAAGCGAGGTTTGTGATTAAATGCCTTGATATCTGTCGCACGGCTGAGGCATGTATTGGCAAAAGGACTGGAAGCCCAATTCCATACCATCACAGTCCCAGTATTTTCATTCAAACTCACACTAATGGTGCTCTCCCTCAGACAACATCCATTAAAAAGAAACCAAAGCTCCAACAGGAAGTGTCAGCTCAGGAATAGTCATATCCTTGTGGGAAGACACTGCCAGGAAAGTAGCTGACAGTTTGTGTCTCGCTTTAGTTTGGCAGTGTCTTTTTTCTGTTAATAGCTTTTTTTGATGATCTGTGAGACTCATATGTTTTTTTGCCAGCCTCTTTGTCAGAGGAGGCAACATTTTCTCCACAAAATGTCATCACAAGACAACATATGGAAGCTGGCTACATGTGGTGTGTGGGATATTAAAGAACCTTATATAAGAACATTTAATGAGGTTCTCTTGTGTAGTCACAGTTGGAAGAAATGCATGCATGCAGAGGGAAACAATGCTTTGAAATCAGAAAGGAATTCCACCTTAATTCCGTTACAGGAGCAGACCAATGGTCACCTGACACATGAGGCTGAGCTGATGAAGGCCTGAGGAATCACGGTGTACTCTAAAAACAGGTGGATGCAGTAGAAGGCCATGAGAGAGAAAATCATTTAAATCCTGTCAGATAAGAAATCAAATGTAAGTTTGAACACTACTGTTTCAGTAGTGTTTTTGCTGTAAATCAGAATAAAAGGCTTTATTCTTATTTACAAAAGCTCTACTGAAAAGGTACTTAGAAATGCCTTTTCACAAAAAGTAATGAGCCAAAAATAATGATGCACATCTGAAATATGGATGAAGTATCTAATGGATATTTCCCTCCTTATTGTTCTAGATAATATCAGAGAGATAGTATCCTTGGTAGCTTTTATCTACTGCCTAGTTTTGACTTAATTACCACAAGCTTTGTTCTGTTGTCACACAATCCGTGCAGTATTGGAATTCTCCTATGGTTAATGCGATCGTTCAGCCAATCATTCCTGGCCCTTACACCCACCCCACAAAGAACCTGGCGAGCCTCATCTCACATTCTCCTACACCGTTATACATTATGCATTTCCGCCTGGCTGGTGCATCTAGCCCTCTATCTCTGCTCACATGAGTTATGGGAGGCTCGCAGTGCCAAATGTCCCGTGCAAAAGAGGGCGACACAATTCTCCACTGAGGAGTAGCAAAGAACACACCCCAGTGCCCTACCATATGGGGAGTGCTTCCCCTTCAGCTGCTCACCCCACAGCTTTGTTCTCCTCCTGCAGAGTGACTCTCGCAGGGTGAAACTCCACTGGTGACTCTGTGAGGGGAAAAACCCCGTTGAAATGAACAAAAACTCACCAACTATGACAAAAAAAAAAAGGGGGGTATTCCGTGAAGCAGAGCATACCACACAGGACGGTCCCACCTCCCACTGACAATGTTCACGAATGTCAGCCATGCCTACTTCTCAATTTCTGTCCAGTAGAGCAAGAGATTCATTTGTTAAAGATTCATTTGAAATCCTGTACCACAAAGAATTAAGTACGGCTACAGCAAGCCTGCCGGGGCATCTTCATAGTGTGGTGCACGATGCATCATAGTCATTACAGTTACAGGATGCAGAACTGAGTTTTAAACTCAAACCCAGAATTAAACTCAAACCCAGAATTCAAAACCAGTTGTCCACATGTCGTAGTATGAATAGTGTCTTATCTGTGCCGCTATTGTATCAAAGTAATCTGGCTGTTTTTCAAATGAAACCCTGGTGCCCACAGACCAACCAGTGTGTGTTGATGCAGAGTCCAGAGCTTTGCCTAGTGCTAAGATCCACACTCACAGGAAAAGCCTCATAAGTCATTAATCTTCCATACTGCCAGTCAGCACTTTAGCACACTGCCACTGTGTCATTTCAAATTCAATCTTACTGTCCACACTATTTTGAAACTCACCCAAATATATTCTGCAAATTCAATTAGTGTATTATGAAAACAAAACATTCTGCAACATTTTTCTAAATGCTCCAGGAAATTGCAGCAGGATACTAAATTTCACACACACACACGCGCACACACACACACACACACACACACACACACACACACACACACACACACACACACACACACACACTGCTAAATTTCTTTAGCCTTTTGCATTGGCTGCTGATGGACAGAGAGAGTGACGTTCAGGTACACTGCACTGAAAACCACAATCAAGAAGCCTCATAACTATGCATTAGCTCCAATTTCAAAACCACCGCATGAGTAATGAGCTAATTAGCCTGATTAGCCATTAAGCAACCGTTCAACATCTGTTAGGGATTTCATATTTTGATTTCTAAACATGAAAATAATGTAAGACTTAGATAAAGGTGAACATATGGATATGCAATTTGCAATCAGTATGTAGTATATTTCAACTCCACAAGCCTATTTTTAAAAACTGTTTTGATCTTGTTTTGATATGATGATATTTATGTTTTTTATTTGTGGTGTTATTACTAATATGCTTAGGTCAGACACATTCTAAGATTTTATATTATTCATACGAGAAATGTGCAGTTACTTCGCAGTATATCTACAGTATTTTACTGATGCACAGATAAGCTCATTTGCATAGAAGTCATCTTACATATTAACAAACACTTACATATGTACATACAGTTATGAAAATATACTGATTATATCTACAACCCACAAGACACAAAATATTTATAAGCCTGACGGTGTATTGTGTTTCACCCTGTCACACTACATTATCTGCTTTCCTTTGCTCTGCGAGACAACGCAACATAAAAAATGATAGCATTAAAACTGTCCCAGAAATAGTTGTGTCACTCTACTGCAAAACCGATCAGCGCACTGCAGGGACTCAGACCACTGCATGATCTTGGACTCTCTGTCCATAATAATGTAGCTGCTAGTAAAAGCCTCCCCTCCGCGCCGCTCCTGCATTCCTTTTTTTACTGCCACGCAATAAACGCACTGGTACATGTCATTGTCTGGGGATCAAATGCTTTGTGGGTGACCATAACTGGCAGGAGGATGCCCTGAGGTTCCCTCGGCCTATTCGCTCTCCTTGTTTTTAATTAAAGAAAATGTAGCCCACTGCAGAGATCCTTCACCAGCTTACATTTACAGACATTTTTATATTTCTTCCGCTATTAGGCCATAAAGCTGTGCCTTCGATCCGGGTGGGAAAGGGGGCATACACACGGTGAGAGATGAAAACCAGGCGCTGCACTCACCCTCCCATTTGCCCACAGCCTCGCTCGCTTCTTTTTCTTTTGTGCCCGCAATCTCTTCGATCTGTCATCCACTGGCATTTACAGCGCGTTTCATTCAGCCATCCCTTTAAGGACAATTGGTTTTCTCCCCACTTCCATTAGCATAAAGGTAGGGTAAGAAGAGACGCAAGCCGTTTCAGAGCAGGTGACAGCTCTCCTGCCACGTTTTAACCCTCCACATTTTACGGATTCGGCCTCATTTACTAATGCCTCTGACACAGGCGAGCGCCATTCGGAGAAGCTTCCCGTTAATGCTGACAAAAAGGCCGGCCTATCTTTCCCAAGTACAAACCATAAGAGTTCTAAAAGAATGTGAAAGTGAATAAGAAAATGAGCTGAAATGAAATTGAAAGCATATTTTCTTTTCTGGTCATTACGTCCCTCCCTTTGTTTCTGGAAAATATGCTCAATCCCCACCGATACCGTTTCAAAGTTTCAAAGTGCCTTTTAAAGTGTAAATTCTGTACTGTTCATTAAATATGGCCTTGCTGGAATGGTTCCCTCTCCTCTTTACCTAATTTGTTGTTGTTTTTTATTTGTTTGGGGTGGCTGTGCTGTTTTTCCATCTCTCTTTACATATGCAACATTAAATAAGGGCAGCTAGCAGCTTGATTCTGCAAACAGTCGGTATGATTGCATGAAAGACACCTGCTCAGCCATAGCAGGAAGCATTTCAGATACAGCTCGCTAATGCAGGCAGGAAGGATACAGTTGCATTCAAATTGTGTTGTACTTACATTTGAACTAAAGGACAAAAACAATCATTCATCGAGTGTCCACAGAGCACTTTTATGGTGCCATTTATGTTTTCAAACCACAGCTCTAGAGAGACAGAATTACAGGGACAAGAACCATGTTGAACCTTCTGTTTGCCCTTCAACATAATCGGTTAACAAATGCTTAGATTCTAACTGAAATTCAGCATGCATTCAGAGTGTAGACTGAAAAATAAAGAACATAGTTACCTTGAAATACAAGGTAACTGTAAATTAATATGAAGCTTATATAAGACTAATATAAAACTATTAGAACATGCCATTAAGCAGGTGAGACTGGACTTAAAAACAAAATATAATCAAATATATAGGCTTGCCATTGTAGGCCTATATTAGCTTTTTATATATAGAAAATATTATTAATTGTTTTGTAATTCACTTTCACTTTGCTATTTGTCTTTCATACTGAGTGGGGAAAAAACCACATAAAACTGAATGACCTGAAGTCACAACTGAATGCTGCAACGGTTAGCGACCACTCTCCTGAAAACTATCTTGGAAACGGAAAGTTTCCAAGGAACAAAGAGCGTCTCACAGAACATTAGCTTACATGTTGATTAATAAGCTTAAACTAAACTTAAGCTAATCATACTGAGCAGGGACCTGCACTTGAATCACGAGGCACCTTCCGACCTGCGAGGCCGGAAACGGCACATCATGGTGACCACGGTGCTGTTAATTACTCAACGAAAAAAGGTGTGACAAGGAACATTGATGGCCCGTCTGCTTTTAGCCACAGCACATAAGCATTCACGCTACGCTTAAACAGACGCTTCCCTTTGCTGGGAGCTCAAGGAGAAAATAGCCCTGTGGCAGGGGAAGGTCTAATGCTACACAGCTTTTTATTGAAGAGAAGGAGAAAAAATATTGAGACAAATAAATGGCTTACCATTTTAATGGCCTAACCTTGGTGTGTAGAATCAAAATGACATATTTCAATGCAGTGAAACGTCTTAATGCACAATTCCTCTGTGAGCGCCAATCCTGGCTGCAGTAAGAATCTTATGACTACACAGGGAGGCAGAAGGCCTAAAGCCACTTTATTCCAGGTATTTTCAGTCCACAGCAAAATCCTGCAGATGATTACATAAATACATTTTTATATTTAGGCTTGTTCTGTCAAATTAGGTCTTTTAGCCCCCTGTCCCCACTGGAATTACAGTCTTATTCTCCTGCATGCAGATAATCAGGGAAAAACCCTCAAAACCAAAGGGGGGTCTAAAAGACTGGGTGAGCTAGGATAAGAGCGAGAGAGATAGAGTCAGATGAAAACAGAGACAGCCATTTCCCTCTACACTCTGAGCATATGAGGAAATTTCTCACCTTCTTCCATACTCACAGCATGAGATGCTTTTCTTTGCAGACTCACTGAGATTACAGATGGTAAGCACCAGAACACCTTCCACTCTGAATTATATCTTACCGCAGGAGGAGGCAAGTTCTGAAAATTTCCTTTACACTGAATTTTACCCTTAACATTTAAGCTTTCCAAAATTAAAAAAAAAAAAAGTAAATAAATAAAAACAGCATAGTCAATGCCCCTACAAAACAATGCAAAGGGCAAACAATGTAAAGGGAAAACAAATGGTAAATAAATAAATCTAGAATGCTAAATGCAAAGAGAGTTGTTACTTTTAATCACGAATGTCCTTAAAATCTATAAAGACTATCCTTTCCATTATGAGTGAAGTATGAGGAAATGGAGGGTGGAACTTGTCTATAACCAACGCTGCTCACACTCATCTATCTTTGTGGGTCATGGCATGTTGGACAAACGCTAAACAAACCCCACAGCCTGTCTCAAGGCCTATTGACAAATCCCCGGTGGATTTGATTGAGTATGGTTAAAAACTAGTCTCGCAATATGAAAACATTGATTTTCTGCCATATTAAAAAGGATTAAGGCTGCCAAAAAGGCAACAGGAAAAGACTTAATGGGCCATATGCGTGTACTTAACTTTGAAATGTATTATTTGTCTCCTTATTCAATCCCATTCATCACCGTTGTTTCTAGGAGGATGGATGGTCAAGATGTGAAGGTCATCTGTCTTATAGATTTCAGAGGCCTGACATCTGCTGTCCTCAGTACAGAACCTCCATTATCAGAGGAAGGCAGAGCTACATTCAATCACACTAAGACAAGGTGAAGGAACTAGAGCCGAGATGAGAGTATTAGGCTATTTAAAAAATCCAGAGAGCAATGGTTCAACTCTGAACTATGAATCTACTGGAGCCCAGAGCTATACTCTGGCTCCTGTGTGTTTGGGTGGATATCTGAAATATACTTTGGAGCTATCATTAAAATTGTAATCTTTCTTGAAGAGAGCTCTGCAGTTCCAAAGATATTTTAGATGAAGTGTTTGCAAGGTCCACTTCATGTGAATTCAGATATGCACAGTGTGTTAAATGCTTCAATATCGGGCGGCCGCTCCATTTAAAAGTCACTGGTATAGCCGTGTGGATCCACGGCAAGGGGATTTTCTGTGTGCTGTAATGCTGAGTTTGCTGAGTTGCTGTATCACTCTGCCTGAGATGGTCTTCTGGTGGAACACGTCTGATACTTCATGAGAATTGTTATGGAGTTAAAGAGGAGACTAGCTACAGGGCTAAAACTGCCCTGCTTTCCTGCCATGTAGTGACATTCGCAGACTTATGCTAAACTTCTCCAAGACATGCAAGTACAGGACCTCCATGCCTGACAACTCCACCACTGGCATCTGAGAGACAAAACGGCTTCTTTCTGCCATAGATGTCTGCTCAGAACCTAGCATATGGAAGACGAGCACACAAAGCCCAGTGACTTACTGCAAATCCACTCTACTGGAGAGAGGGAAAGAGCAACAGAGACAGAGACAGCAAGAGAGAGAGAGAGAGACAGCGAGAGAGAGAGAGAGAGACAGCGAGAGAGAGAGAGAGAGAGAGAGAGAGAGAGAGAGACAGCGAGAGAGAGAGAGACAGCGAGAGAGAGAGAGAGAGAGAGAGAGACAGAGAGAGAGAGAGAGAGAGAGAGACAGTGAGAGAGAGAGAGAGAGAGAGAGAGAGAGAGAGAGAGAGAGAGAGAGAGAGAGAGGGAGAGAGACCTGGAGCTCCCCATGTAGTGGTGCTGTGTTTTGGGGAGGAGATGAGAGCAGTTGAATGGCAGTATCTGGCTCTAGCCTACTGCCCACTGCACACTGCCTCTTCCCTGAACCCCAACTCAGTTCAACACTACCTTTCTCCTTCCATCAGAGCCCAGCTGAGATTCAGCCACACAGCCAGATAAACTCACACTTCAAATAACCCCTCCCTCCAAGAAGATAGCTCAAGATTCCTGCATTCATTTTACTGTCTGTTGAAATCCAGCATCCTTTACCAACTCTGACTGGCTAACGAGGGTACAGGTATACCCAT
This sequence comes from Electrophorus electricus, assembly GCF_041902795.1. Lineage (NCBI taxonomy): Eukaryota > Metazoa > Chordata > Actinopteri > Gymnotiformes > Gymnotidae > Electrophorus > Electrophorus electricus. Next base: position 6,861,727 of record NC_137521.1, on the reverse strand, counting down.
CCGTAATACCACTTGCTGAATTGCAGGTGAGCACTATTTTTTGTGCAGGTGTTTTCGATCTTTGCTAGGCAAATTGTTCTTTCCTTTTCAGAGAAACAGAGTGTCCATGGAGTATATTTTCCATTGCAAAATGAAACAAGCGCTGGACACACACAGTCAGCTGACATCAGCCTGCTGTCACTAACTTCTCCTCTCTCTCTGCTACCTTGGCAACTAGGTGTGTGTGTGTGTGTGTGTGTGTGTGTGTGTGTGTGTGTGTGTGTGTGTGTATGTGTGTGTGTGTGTGTGTGTGTGTGTGTGTGTGTGTGTGTGTGTGTGCACGCGTGTGCGTGAGAGAGAGAGAAAGAGAGAGAGAAAGAAAGAAAGCGAAAGAGAGAGAGAGAGAGAGAGAGAGAGAGAGAGAGAGAGCGCTCTTGAAGCTGGCATATTTCCTATCAGACCACACCAGCCTCCTTCCTGGTGTGCTGAAATTTAGCTTCTTCTCTCTTTCTCCTCATACAGATGAATACAAAAACCCCTTTAGAAACTTACGGCAGTATGTTGCGAAACTTAATAAACACTTCTCTGTTAAGTCAGATGGATTTAAAGTCATCAGAACATGTTTATGCAGCCATCATGCTGATTTCCGCCGGGCCTGTGCCAGAAAAGTTACACTGAGATATCTGGTGTGATGAGTCCTCTGCTGCATAAGTCCCTGATGACGCGTCAGATATGGAGCCTGGTGTAATTAGCATGTTTGGTGGAGTCTCTCAAGCATGTGCTGTAAAGAAGTGAGATGATTCACAGAGGACTCATGCCATCAGAATAATGAGTTTATACAGGTCCTGCATATGCGTAAGAGCATTTCACAATAATACCACATTAACCACATTTCGACTGTTATACTATATACTGAGCATGAGACTCTTCATATTAAAATTCATCTGATTTAATGCGCAGAGAGAAATATTTCCAGAATAATGGTCCGGAATAATTTGCGAACTTTGCGCCCTATGACAAAACAGCCTAACCGGATTGTAAAAATAAACAGAGAGGTTTGGAGGGAATAAAAACAGCACCAGAACAATGTGTCCCTTACAGCACACCTAAAGCTGTACTGACTGGGCATTTAAAGTGTTTTAGCTTTAGGGAAATAAGGCCCCCCCTACGCGGTGCTCCTCGGAGTCTTGCTGAGGACTTTCTCTCCTCCGTCGGGCCTGCGGGCTGCTTCGCTCCGGCGCTCTGCAGGTGAAGACCCCGCGCAGCAGCGCAGCAGCTCGGCGCTATGGCAACGGCGCAGCCCGACATTAAGATTCGGCCGGCGTTCCGCGCGCCCGAGCGCGTTGCGCAGGTTTTTCTCGGGGAATCTCCTCTAGGCTGCGCTTCCAAGGTGAGTGCACTCGCTCCTCGGGAGTTGGAAGCCGGAGATAGCGGCGAGAAGCTATTAAAATATGGGCAGGAATTTCCGTTATCGCTGCGACGGGAGGCAGCGAAGGCGGCTTTGTGTTATTACCGAGATAAAACGCACAGGCGCGCGGCGCGGAGCAGGGAGGCAGCGGGAGGGGGGCAACGGACGGAGGGGTGGTTAGACGCTCAGATTTACGGAATGAGCAAAGCTTGGGGTTATTAAATCTGAAGATTACTCGAGTGTGAAATTGTTGAAGTTTTTTAGCCGAAGTTGAGGGTGTTAGGCGAGCATTAAACAGAAGAAATTAAGAAGCAGTGATACATTATTCCGAATGATTCCCCTCTTTTCCACTGCTGTTCTTCGCTTGCCTTCCTCTCTGTTCTTTAATCTGTGAATGAACATCATGTGACAGAATTCCTCAGAACGAATACCAGCTGCTTCACGTAGGCCTCGTGCTACTAGTTACATGGATGCACGCATAAAACAAAATTATGACAACTTGAAACAACTGAGCAGTCTGGGTAGTAGTAATAATAATAATAATAATAATAATAATAATAATAATAATAAAAACATTTAAAAAGTAATGTAGTAAATAAGCCAAATTAGTTTAGTCCGACTCGAATTTCCACAACTGGAAGGCCAAATTAGACTGTACTTAGCACTGTTAATAAAGGCCAATTGTAGAGTCTCAAATTCAGGTGTTTCTTGATGCATCACTAGCTAAAATGTCAAAAAATAAAACCAACAATGTTGTAAAATCAAAGACTAAAAGCACAATTGCAAGTCAAAACCCTTCAGGCAGCACACGGATCAGCAGTTTAGGAGTTCAGTGTGCTCATATGTACATATCAATTACCTTTTAAATGATCTTGCACTGCAAATATATTTAGGGGATTATTTAGTTAGATCATTAATGCATTTAAAAACCCTTCCTCCCCTCAAGCTTTCTTTATTGTATTTGTGTGTGTGCATACGTGTGTGCGCGTGTCTGTGTTCTGAGGGGAGAGTTTTCTCTGTTCCTCTCTGAAAAGAAAGATGTCTTTTCAAAAGAAAGCATCAGCATCACAAACAAAGGGCTGCCTCAAGTCATAAATATCAAATCAGAGATGATCCACTGGTCTAGAATCAGCCCCAGTTTAGGGCAGGAGCATACACGCGTACATACACCACAGCCTTTGTGAAGGCTTAAAGAGATCCTAGTACGTCCGAGAGCGCCCAACAGTACATGTTTCCAGTATTTATAGTGTCTCTGCTCAGCACATCGCTCTTCCAGCATAAGGCCTACAACTGCTGTTCCCTGATCAGTTTTTCCTCTACCTTTGGAAATCTGCAATGCCCAGCTGCCATTCTCTTCTAACACCCCCCCCCCCACCTACAATCTAGAACCTAGAAATGCTGTTCCTATGTCAGTGCTACTACCTCCTTTTACAAAAGCAACCATGGAGCAGTGGCCAAAGCATGGAAAATGGATTTCACATATGCAGCTCATAATACATGCAGACCCGCATACTACTACCAACCAAACAGACTTCAAACAGCGTAAAATGGGTTTTCCCTTGAATGCTGTTTTGCCTCCAAATTCTGGCTCTACACCCCATGACCACTTTCTGACACACCCAATTCTTTCCTTCCATTGACATTGGACATGTGACATTCAGGACAGAACAAACAGCAGGTGTTAAACTGATTGGTTCCATTGAGCAGACATGCAACACCGTGTTGGATGTGCGTTATGGATTTTGTGGGCAGGATTCTGCGTGAATGTCCAGCCAGTGCTGGTTTCTGAAGTCTCTTTCTTACCAATTTGAGTGAATCTCAGTGCCCAGATAGACCACCAGCTGGGATCTGAGGAAAGTCTCCTGACAAGTAAGGTTATTTATGTTGGTGTATATCTGTCTGTGTGTCTGTGTGTGTGCGTGTGTGTGAGAACAGGGGAAATTTAGGAGTTTGTTTACATGAGAACCTGCTCTCAGACTGCCATCTTGAGATCCACTTGTTAATTTCTGGTGCCATGCTAAAGAGAAAATTCATTAACCTCTGAGACATGCAGCCATTTGGTGAAATGTGCATGTTTAATGTGGCTTAAAAGAGCTTTTTAAAGCCGTAAACACAGGCTAATTAGCAGGACCGCAAGCAGCATACCACATCATACACCCCAGCTCACTCCTAAAGAGGTTTTCCTGTTTACACAAATGACAATCTGTTCTATACACTCTTATATATGCATGCAAACAGATTAGTCCTTGACCATATCTGTGCTTCCAAAAGACACTAACAAAAACTTCCTAAATAGATGGAATGCACCATACCTGTGCACAAAGTTGCTCATATCACCTGGTTTTGCCCTTTTGCCTCCAATCTAGTAAGTGTGCATCTTAGGTGCAAGTGCAAGCCTGCTTCACTGCTTAGGGCAGAGATGGCTTTCAAACCAGTACACACAGATGTCTGCTAGACAGCCACCTGGAAACAAACTCAATTTCCCATAGTCCACCACACATTTTGCAAGTCAGCAAGGTCTAATGATGCAATGAAGCTAGAGTTACAGAGAGAGAGAGAGTGAGAGAGAGACGCTTAGAGAAGTCTAACATAAAGAGAGACCAGCAGCCAATGCTGCGTGTATGTGCGTCACACAGAGGAGAAAGGCCATGACAGATTTAGGTACACTTGTTTGTAGTACTAAGGTGTTTTCCACTATTTATGAGAAAAGAAATGCGACTGATTGCCACAGTTCTAATTACACTAATGACTTCATTAGGGGTATTAATTTATCCCTCATCACTCTTTTGCCAGTAATTAGTCTGAAACTGAGGAGATGCTCAGTATACAGTTGTCATGGAAAATCATTTATCTAAAGTGCCTAATTTTTTAACACCATAGTAAGTTGGGTCCCAATTTCTTAATGTCATGTTCTGCTTTGTAATGCTTAAATAATTGCGATATTACCAAAATGGGATGGTTGAGAAGTGGCATGACTTCAGGACCACTGGCTGACTTGCTAAGAGTGGGAGTTTGAAAGCTTGCCACAAGCCTAGTTCCGCTCTTTCAACTTGTCATGTGAACTAGTGACCATGCAGGTCTGTTTCTCAAACACCCTGGGAAGTAGGTTTTTCTGGTATTTTTGTTCAGTCTTGCCTTGGTGATGAAGTGAACAGGGGTTTGGACTTCCACTTGGTTTTCCATTTCTGTGATTTTCAGTGTTATACTGGCTTGACCTTGTGAACTTAATCCAGGGAAACTATGAGATGCAGAGACACCAAAGAGTCACTTTGATGCTGCGCAAGCGGCCGCATCAAACACAGCTGTGGATCTGTGTGCTTTTACACACTGTGGGCTCCTCGCCTTCACTTTAAGGAGACTCCAAATGCAAGATATAGCAGAGTGGATGAGCAGAACGCCTCTGTTTGCACACATGCTGAACTTCAAAGAGTTCCAACTGAGCACAGACACACACGCACACGCACACACACACATACACACACACACACACACACACACACACACACACACACACTGACCTGTGCAAGGAGGCTTGAGAGCTAGTGGCAGGAAAGGCCCTGTTCCTAACATCAGAAACCACACACACACACACACACACACAATATACACACTTACATACATACATACATACACACACACACACACATTCCCCACAATTTGTTGCTGTCCAGATAAAATCCCTCCTACAAAGATTCTTCAAGGAGGTTATTTATTTCTATAGTGTTAAGTACAAAGAATAAAACGTCTATGCTGCATGGACATGCAATAAAAACTTATCTGTGAACTCTATGCTCAGCTGAAGCAAGCTAACCAGAGTGAGGTTCATTCAGATCACCCCTAGATCCACACGCAATATTCATCTTCATGTGTTTAATCTCAGTAAAGAGCACTTCCAAATTCTCAAGGTCCGCCAGCATGGTCCAGTTCCCCTGCCTCAGCTCCTTTAGACTTGTCCACACCGCCTCCCTTCCATTCCAACAACAATCCAGGGACGGAGCCTCTCACGCGGAATATGAGCACCTCCCTCAACAGGCAACAGCGTCACTTTGGCCCTGAAATCCCCATCCATCACCTCCTGCCTCCCCCCTGCCCCCATGCCTTCCTCTAATCCCAGCTCCATCTTCCGCATACTCCCTCACGCTCCGCACCCACACTCCACTCCAAATCCCAATCCATCATTGTCTAGCAAATCAATAATCAATCTGCAGTAGGCTCCTGTGCCCTTGGTCCATCCGTCTCCATTGGCCGGCATGCTCCTCTCCGCCTGGATAGATCATAATTTGGGGGGCTGTAATTGCTAGTCAGATACAGGGGAGGCCATTAAGGCCAACATGGGCCACTGCTCGACTAATCCCCCTCTCCCTCTCAACCCTGCTCGCTCTCTCTCTCTCTCTCTCTCTCTCTCTCTCTCTCTCTCTCTCTCTCTCTGACCCACTTTGTGTTCTTCATGCCATTTTTTGAACTACTTTTTTTTATTTACTGTGCCCTCTCCAGAAAACTGGAAAAGTCCCAGAAGGAGAAACTCTGAAAAACTGAAAGGAGACATCTGCTTCAACAGACATTCTGTGTGTGATAGGAGCCTCAGTACACTTTCAGCTGTGTCTTTAGCATTCCCATGAGAAAGAACTAGGACAGTGCTAAACATCAAAATTGTTTATTTGATCAATTCAGTAGGAATAACGTTGACATTTATTACATGTTTACTGAAATTTACCACAGATTTTTCTTATTTTTATCTAATGAAATATAATTTCAGTGATTCCAAGCAGTTACTTTAATATCAACAAAAATTCAGTTTGTGAAAAGGAAGCATGAAGTTCTAAAGAAAAAAAAACCTGGCTCTAAGCCAGTGTTGAACTGTCTGCTGATTTGACGTCAGAATGGCTTCCTCAGAGAGCTGGTTTTCCTCCGCTGCGTCGTCGGGGGAGACGGCATCGGTGCCACGCCGCGTCTAGACGCATTGCCTGTTCGCGCCCAGCCGTGTGCTGTTAATTAATTGACTCAGCGAGAGAGCGGCGTCTCAGCAACATGCTCTCCGACTGTGGCTCTCCAGCCAAACAAACCTCCGCACGAGCACCAATGTGGGACATCGCTATCAACCTAAAAAAGGCCACCGCTGGCCAATGAGAGGCTGGGGAGCGCTCAGCAGCACCACCCCGCTCCGCTTTCTAATTTTACCACCGCTGCCTTTCATAAAGTCGTGTATTCCCTGCCGCCGCCGGTCCAGAAAACCCAGGCGCCGAGCACAAACGCCCCCGTACACAGCTGTCCCCTCCGTGGACACGCACCCGCCAACTTAACGCCAGCGAGTAGGAGATAGAAGGTGCAGGACATGCGATTCCTCCACAGCTAATTGGCTGCTGGTAAAGAAAAGCACCCCTGAGGAAAACAAAGGGCCCTTGAAATATTAATGCCCTTAACAACTCTGGAAAATCGCCCACTCCAAAATCCTCTGCCATCCAACTTGCCTTTTTTCTTTCTCTCCAACTCTCCCACTCTCCCACTCTCTCTCTCTGTCTGTCTCCCTCTCTCTCTCTCTCTCTCTCTCTCTCTCTCTCTATAGCACATGGAAGCTGAGTGAGTCATACAAGGCTCAGCATTGGCTGCTAAAAGAACAGCAAGGTAACGTATGCAACATCAGTCCTCTAAGAGCCTCCTGCAGAAAGCCTGCTATCTGCAAGACCTTCAGGTTGAAATGCTGCGAATATCGCAGGCCTAAGAACACACACACTCTATGAGCTGCGGCTCTGGTTTAATAGGGCTTTTAAGGGAATTCCTCAAGGTCTGAATTCATTGTTGGATATAGAGTGCTGTGCTTGGTATTCAATACCATCTCGAAATAATCCACATAGATTGACATCAGATTGGCAATAGAGTGAGGTCCACTGGATGCTAAACCCCCCCCCCAAAAAAAAAACAAAACTAGTCATATAATTGATCTGCTTGGTACGAAAGTGACTGATACAACTAGCATCTCTCTTGCTTCTGCATACGCTATAAATTCCTTCTAATTTACTATTTATTGTGTCTCACCAATCACACAGTGACAGTACCAATGATATTTATCCCATTTTAAAACCATCAAAAAGTAGCTTCAATGAAAGCGAAGAAAAGGCTAGTCAGTCCTACTCATCACTCAGCACTTCACTCATCAGCTACATACTCACATTAGGAATTCAGGCACGTAACCAAATGGCAGGGCTTCATTTTTTTCAGAGCTTCTTGCTGTTACTCATCAGTGCTTTCTGCTGAAATGTACTGTTTGCAATATGCAATTAATGAGTTGTTGAATGCTTTGAACGAATCCCATTCTAAATGTAATTGTCTCTGTTCCCTAGAGACACGAGGACAAGCCTGGAGACGAAGCTGTCAGTGAAACAGGGCTGTCTTTAATCTTCATTTGATGACTTTCACTCACATTCACACACCACGCTATAATTTAACACGAGAGAGAAGGGGGAGCGTGTGTTTTTGTGGGTATGTGTAAAGGGAGCGAGAGAGAGAGAACGAACAGGGTGTAAGCAGGGGAGATGCAATGTTTCAGACAGACCTACTTCTGTCAGTCATGCCTCCTCCCCATCTCTCATTCTTTGTATGTGTGTGAAAATGTCCACACCCCACCGCTGCACACACGCTGGAGTTGGTCGGGGGGGGGGAATGTGAACACACGGGGAAGGGCAGAGTTTGGCCCAACAAATCTGACACTTGCTCAGAAACCAATTCCTCCTGTAGAGACTCCCCCCATCCTATTCTCTGAAATCCCCCCATGCTGTTCTCTGAGACTCGCCACGCGCTGTTCTGTGAGACTCCCCACGCACTGTTCTCTGAGACTCCCCACACGCTGTTCTCTGAGACTCTCCCCATGCTGTTCTCTGAGACTCGCCACGCGCTGTTCTGTGAGACTCCCCACGCGCTGTTCTCTGAGACTCCCCACGCGCTGTTCTCTGAGACTCTCCCCATGCTGTTCTCTGAGACTCCCCACACGCTGTTCTCTGAGACTCGCCACGCGCTGTTCTCTGAGACTCGCCACGCGCTGTTCTCTGAGACTCCCCACACGCTGTTCTCTGAAACTCCCCGCGCGCTGTTCTCTGAGACTCCCCAGGCGCTGTTCTCTGAAACTCCCTGCGCGCTGTTCTCTGAGACTCCCCAGGCGCTGTTCTCTGAGACTCCCCACGCGCTGTTCTCTGAGACTCCCCACGCGCTGTTCTCTGAGACTCCCCACGCGCTGTTCTCTGAGACTCCCCAGGCGCTGTTCTCTGAGACTCCCCAGGCGCTGTTCTCTGAGACTCTCCCCATGCTGTTCTCCTCCCACGTTGTCATCTGAGACTCCCCTTGCACTGTTCTCCAAGCCTCAGAGAAAGTGGGAGCACAGCGGCGTGATGGAGCAGGTTGACAGTGGGACGGCAGGAGGGAAATGAGACATGAGCACACAAGGACACATTTGTGTTACTGTGTGTCACACTGGCAAGGACCTCCGCCCATTTGAATAGGAGTAGACCCAGATGAAGAGGCAGACACACACAAACACACACACACACAAACAAACGCACACTGTACCTTATCACAGACTTGATGGACGCCTCACTCTTCAAGTGAATCAATGAATGTATGTGGAGTAGCTGCAGTGAGGTCTCTGTGCAGCACAAAAACTCCCAGCAGCCCCACTTCTCACACTCCACGCCACGCCCACAGCCCTCGTCCAATCCCATGTACACTGCTCACACTCCACACCCGCCCACAGCCCTCCTCGTCCAATCCAATGGATGCTGAAGGAACCAAAAAAAAAAAAGAACTGCTCCAGTAAAGCTGGCCCTCACTTGTTCAAAAATGTTCAAACACATCATACCTGCCAACATCAGTCTGAAAAAGAGGGAGATTTTCCGGGCTCTCACCAGAAGGCCGGCCCCTATATAACCCTCCAACAACGATTCACAGAATAAAACCAAAGATGTGAGGTTGATATGTCGGCAACACTTTTACTCTTTTCACAAAAGGCAGGAGAATGATTGTTCTCGGCGAGCAGCATTTCCACCTCTGCCTTGCTGATCTGAGCAGCGTTCCCACTCTGTGCCTCTATGGCTTAACTGTTTAACATAGTTAGCATGTTTGCTAATGTCTCCACCATGCTTTACGCTACGGTCAGCCCGACATACCTTACGAACTGCGTGGCGTTTGTTAACGTGGCTAGTGGTTAAAGATGGGAAAATGTTACCAAAAGTAAAAATTTTCAAGCGAATTTCTTCTTCTTGGGAGCCGTTTCATCCGTTTTCAGCAGCGAACTGAACATTTCCAGACGGGAGCGTAAGGGAAGGGTGCGCACAGCACAGTGACGAGTGACACACGGCAGGCAAGGTCATTTGGGTATGTGCGCTGCGGCCTCCGGCTTGGGTTGCCAGATACAAGCCCGCACAGAAAGTGAGAAATACCCATGTGACTTGATTGGTAGGTATGACACAGCACTAAAGTGGTTGTACACCGGTCCAGGTACGCAGTATAGACCCCTACAGACATTCCCAGCCAACACCACATGTCCAGAGAAAACAGTATCATTGTTTACTGTGAATCAGTCTCAGTTAATTGGTTGATTATTTTGGCATCCTTATGTTCCTTTTAGAACAATGACATGTTTACGTTTATGCAAAACACAATGATAAAGACAGTAACTCTGACACCCCCTCCCATCCCAACAAACCCCAGGAACAGCAGAGGCGTGCGGAGACGGGCCTGTTCAAAGACTCTGACTGGGAGACTGTGATTCATTCAGGTAAGACTGAGTGGGAGGTGGAGAGACAGCGCTCTATCCTCCCACATCCCTGACAGTCTACAAGACTAAAAGAATTGAAATTCCACCAGCAGTCCTCAGAGGACCAGACCGAAAATACACTTTTGTTTTGAGCACAGAATACAGTGCAGTACAGTTTAATGTTCTGACCCATATACTACCATTGATTTTTTTTTTTTTTTCCGTTTTTTCTGAGCATGGGTACTTTGTAGCTTTGAGGACCGGCTTGCTGCGTCCTGCAACATTCCGGTCCAGGGTTTGAGTCTGTGAAGAGTGCAGAGACTGCTGGGAGCACAGGGGGGATTAGAGCCTCACCACAGCAAGACATGACTGAGCATGCTGTCTGTCATGACTGTCCATGCCATCACACAACCGGCCTCCATAACACGGCAGAGGTCTGCTGGAGCTTTGCAGAATGTTTCCGTTACGCTGGCAATATGGGAGAAGGGATTCAAGAACCCAATGGTGTCCAGGCAGGGGGACAGCAGATAAGCAGATATGGGACACCAGGTGGATAGAGAATAGAGACGGAGAGATTAAAGAGAGACTGAGAGAGATGCAGATACAAAGGGCGAGAATGAGAAAAAGCCAGAGAGAAACAGAGACAGAGATGAGACAGAGAGAGACAAAGACCAAAGGCACGGAAAGCAAGAGAGAGAGAGAGGGAGAGAGAGAAAGAGAGACCTAAAAGAGACCGTCCCAGGGCTGCGTCAAATTACTCTCATCAAATCAATCTATCAAATTACGCTATTCAATCAATATTTCTCAACATGTTCTTTTAGAAGTGCACAGGATGCTGACCTCTGCTCTCTCCGTCTCTGATCCCCTTTCATGGAGGCACGGGCGTTCACCTTGCCTCCTCACCTGCCTTGACCCCTGCACTGCTAAAGGACACCGGCTCACCTGCCCTGAAGCCCACAGCCCCGCCCCCTCTTGCAGGATGACCCTCCAACGGCATCAACACAATCCCACAGAGGACTGTAGTCCCGCCTCCTTTTGGGACTACAAAGCCTCAGACCTTCAAGTAGCTAGCCTCTCCCTCGGGGACATGAAACATTATTCCGCCCCCTCCATTGAGGAGGAAAGGGTTCGGGGGGGGGCAATTGTGTTCTTTTTTTGTGCATTTGTGTGTTATCTGTTTGTTATTCAGTGTGGACAGTAAAGGCAGCTCTTAGAGTTAAAATGGGTTTTATGTAAGGAGTAATAACCTAAATGGATTTCCTCAGCACCAGCAGGCCTGCAGCTATTTATCTTCCCCCTACACTAATTATTCATTACAGCTCTGCCGGAGGAAACGGGCAACAACCCACAGCTAGATAAGGGTGCCGAAAGGCTCGCGAAAAAAGAAAAAACGACTTTCTGCTTTTGCCTCTGAAAAAGAATTGCGCACTTCAGCGCCTTCCGTTCCAGAAGAGCTTTCTCCAAGAACGCCCACCATTGATAATTCAAACTCCTTTTTACTGCTGAGGGAAACACATTTTCAATTGTCAGAAACACAGGGACGCAGGGGAAGACGTGGCACTTCCCCTGATCAGTACCCGCAGGTGTACTGTGAAATATGTGTACCTTCTAGCAAAGCGGTGGCGTAACAGTGCTACCATCGCCATACTGTCCAGTGTCAAGATGTCGACGCTGTGCTAACAATGTCCAACCAGAAGATGGAGCTGTTGTGCTGATTTTCTTTCTGTTGACTTACCCCCATGCTTGCAATCAAACTTCACTTTGGCGCGCCAGATGCCACTGCTATGACACTCTTGTTCGGTCGTGTCCTTCTCGGACCCTCTCTTAATCCTCCTCTCATCACGCTCGACTCCTGCTTTACTGCATAAGCCCATCAGCTCCATGCTGCAGCGTTGGCACCGTGACACGCAGCCAATAAGGATTTAGACTGCTGCACAGGGACAGAGCAGCAAATTTATAGTGGTGTAAGGAGACCAAGAGAAAGAAGAAGCATACGCCTACTGTACAGATCAACGTTTAATTTAGGCGGAACAGGTTGATAAAATTGACAAGCGGCCCCCAGAGCTGAGGAAACGTTAGCATCGGCTTTTTAAAATGCAAAAATACATAATGGAAGCCTTCAGTAATAATATGAGGGACAATCTATCACTATGGGGTACTTCCATGAAGAAGGGCATGCATAACCTTGAGTGTCCAGGCCTCGGTAAGCGGGGGGTGCGGGGGGGGGGGGGGGGGGGGCGGCTTCGTTGCTTGCAGACCCGGGGCTGGGGAAGGGGGGCGGAGCCGCAGGTCGGGAGGCCGAGCGGCGGTACTGCATTTGACCTTGTCGCCGGCGTGGAGGAGCGCCGTAGGGGTGTGAGAGCGGCTCAGCGAGGCCCTCCTTGCGTTCATGGGGCAAGGCTGCCATCCGGTGTCCAGCGGCTGCCTTGCAGCCAGAACGGCAGCTCCTCCTCTCCTGCTCTTAGCACTCGTCTCAGCTGCACACACACACACACACACACACACAGAAACAAACACAACCACACACACAAACCTGTCGCTCAGCAGCTCGCGTTCTCACCCGTACGTCTCCCGGCGTGCAGATTTGCCCTCACACACACCATCACACAGCTAACCAACCACACCTGAGGCATGTGAAAATTAGAGCATGGTGTGTTGGATGAAGGCCTTACCTCTGCTGGGAGCTCCAGAAGCCCCAATGGACGCACTTAGTGGAAACTGCCTTGTGTACAAAATGTATCCTTCAAGTCAAAACTGAAATGTATTTTCTACATTACTCTCACACTGAGAGGCTATAACATGGTTACACATTATATGGGCTTCGAAACTGACAGTAAAAATTATGGTCCCTATTTATACCACACATGACAGCTATGCGTTATTCGTTTCTGGGGCTTTTAGCATGGCTGCTCTACTCAGGTCAGTGAGGACAACACTGTCACTCATTTATTCATTCATGTTATTCATTCATTTTAATGGATGTTACCAGCAGGGTTCTGATCTTCGTTAAAGTAGTATTTTAACCAAACGTGCTAATATGGCTAACAGTAAATACTATGACCTAACAATTGGTCTGTTTCCATTTGCATAATGCTAATATGACTACCAGTGACCACAACGCGAATGTTATTTCCAAAATGCTAATATGACTAACAGCGACCACAACTCGAATGTCATTTGCATAATGCTAATATAAATAACAGTGACCACAACTCCAATGTCATTTACATAATGCTAATGTGAAATTTGTTCGCATTCATTATTGGCATCATTAGTATTTGGGGATCAAAACAACTCTTAGTTAACTTGCCCACTGGTGAAACATGGTGCAGATGTGCAGCAGACACTCACAGGCTGCAGGCGTGCCGAGCAGAGAGCTGTGCACCGGCCTTTCACTTTAACTGACATTAAACTTAACTGACATTAAACTTGTTTTCAGATGAAGGAATCCAACTGTTTTTTAAACATTGTAAATACATTTCTATGTTCGGCTTTTCAGTTTAGGATGTTTTTCAGCTGTACAGTGAGCCATTCAAAGGTGATAACTGTAATATATTTTACAATAAATGTATTACTTCATCCCTGCGCTCTTCGATCGATACTGTAGTGGTACCGGTCATCAAAGAGTAATTCCTGCAATATTTGAGCTGAAAGAATAACGCTTCTATTTTGTGAGTGTGTTTCCACACTATGCTGGGTTCTGCTGCCTTTCACAACTAGAAATCGAAAACACAAGACCTAAACTGACTAATTATTATTAGCAACGGTCGAGATCAAATTGAGCCAAGCTTTGATAAATTATTGCATTCAGCAGTATTCAGCAGATAGAGCCAAACACATGTAGGCATGAATCACGGCACTAGGTGGTGCTAAAGGCACTTTCCTTGGTCTCTTATGGATACATAACTGCCTGTAGATATCTGGCTATATCCCGCCGTACAAGTTCACAAGCAGCCCAGCAGGTGGCGATGCTAATAAAAACTAGCTTCGTTACAGAAGCTTTGAGTATGTAGTGACTGCTTAGTCTAACAGAATGGTTGCAATGCATATATTTGCAACTGATAAGTAAACAAATCTAAATTGTACTTAATGTTGTGATTTTTGTCAGGTGCTTCCATCTTATAGCCTAAATTATGATTCATTAGATTAACTGTTTACTTAATCCAAAAATTAAAATTTATCACTCTGTATGGGTAAGTAATAACTTTAGCCACATGAGGGCAATGTTGACAAAGAAAAGATATGGTACATTCAAACCACATGCGCTTGAAGACTTCGTTATACACGTTTTGAATCATGTTATTAAGTACTATAGCTCTACAAAATAGACATACATTTCACACTCATTTATAAGTTGAAGTCCACCATTACTATTACCTAAAATTCTATAAACCGACTGTGTGAGTGTCCTGTGTCCATTGTGTCAAGTAATTCGCAGTACTTGCATAATACATGATCTATTGAGCTATGTATGTTGCTATGAAATAGGTTAAAAATAAAACTTTTATGCAAATGTAATCCATTAACATTACATGACAGCAATTTAAATTTAATAAAATAATAAAAACTTATTTTGGTGATTAACGTATTTTGCCAATTAAGTATGGTAATTAAGTTTTAGTCATTATTGTGATTAATTTTATGATGGCACTGAAACATTTCCAGCAGAGAAAACACAACAGAGGAGATATTTTCACTTGTTTTCGACATCAGAAAATAGGAACTCGGAGGAAAAATAAATATGTGAATAGAATAGAATAGGTTGAACATAGGGACATGTTCCAGTTGTGTGTGGTGCACTGCAATAGCCTTTCAAGAAAAGGAAGCATCTCCAATCCTCCCACCTCCCTTACAGTGCAACATCACGTAAACATAATTTAATGCGTACTTGTTTTATATTTGGTATATGGCTTCATGACAAAGTCAATTCCACCCACGCTTTTCACTGCTTTTCCTTGCCTTAGATGCATTCTATATTCTACCAGCAGAGGGGTGTAGACGGCTGCAATGAACAGGGCGTCACTGGTTTGAGTTGACTGAGATGGATTTAATTTTTGTTCCTATTGTATGATGTAGTTAAAGACAAATTACTTAAGTCCCCTCACAATCCACTTTATTAGGAACATTATGTACTATTCATCTGCTGGTGTCAATTTCTGACCACAGTTCTGGTTGGATATTTTTGGGTGCAGAATATGGCACTGATCACTTATTTAAAAAAAATAATAATAATTTAAAAAAAAAAAAAAAAAAAACCTCCAGCATTCCAGCTGTGCCTGATACACTCATACCACCACAATAGCCATAACCATGTCAGTGTTACTGCTGTGTGGAGACTGCTGTGTGCCATCCAAATAACACCTAGTGAGCCATAGTCCTGTGCTCAGAATTGGAGCACTTCTGAATGGGAGAAGGGGTAGCTGACAAACTGTGCATGGAAACAAATGGGAAGTTGTAATTGTATAGCTAGAATACACTTACAAGACAGGTGTACCTAATAAAGGCACTGGTGTAGAATAGAATAGAATGGAATATCACATCACAAAAACATACCAACTAAAAGGAAAAGCTGGCGCCAGTTAAAATTCTTTTTAGCAGTTACATCGATCTTTAGGATTAGCGACCCAGCCCGTAGTTTTCGCCAGAGTCCATTTCAGAATCTTGGGAAAGGTTTATGTTTAGTCTTTCATTTCATTTCTCGTGAGTCTGAATGTATCACAAAGGGAAAACTCACCCGCGGGTAGAAATTCTCTCTGGTCCTGTCGCATCTGCCGCAAATTCTTGTCACAAATTAATCTATTTAGAATAATTATACACATTACTGATGCTCATCAACAAAACAACGGAATGAGTTCTGACTCTGTGTCAAACTTTGGATGGTAGATTTCACATCAATGCCACAAAGCTTTGAGTCCAAAAGCTCTTACAATCAGCTAAAAATTAGGTGATATCTAATTATACTTAACCCGGATGTTAAACTGAGAGTCCTACTCTTCCTCTGGATGTTTTCAGTCCTGAACTAACAGTGTATTAAGTAAGAGGAACTAAAACAGGCCAAAGTCCCTGCTATAATTTATACCTCTTTTTGGCATTGTAGATCCATTTGCATACCAGATCAGGCTCTGGACTGTAGCACGAGAAGCTAGTGATCCTTCTATAAACTGAGAGTTTTTAATTAGTTTGAGACAGTGTCAAAAAGCTCTAGTGGTTAAAAAAAAAAATTAAAAAAAAATGCAGTAAGAGGGGTAAATATCTAAAATGAAGGAAGCATTAACCTTATATCTAGCAGTCTGGTTCATGTAATTGTTCATGAATAAATAAGTAAATATAAAATGGGGCAATGAGGATATTGTGTTACTACTGCAAATGCACTTAATCAAATGTGTATTACAGGGCCTCTCCTGAACATTGTATTATTGGGTTTCTTCTCCCTTCGGCCTTTAAATGAAGGCACACTGTCAATCCCACACTGGTGTTTACACTGTTCTATCTGCCAGGAGAAAGTAAACACTTCAACCCTGGCAAGAGACAGGGTGGGGGGATTACGTTTCCATGGTATCTAGTTTCAATAGAGGAACTATACACTCCTCACTTGAAAATACAGTCAACTCCCGTTTTGAGACTGTCACTTGTTCTGTGGTGCGGTTGTGTAGTCTGTTTTGGGAACAAAACTTTAAAAAGAAGCGATGTTGAAAACTATTGGCCTGGAACAAGTTTAGTGGCTGTATTACATAGCCTACACAGTCCAATTTGGAATTAGAGAAAAACAAAATATTAAGCCAAAGGACAAATTAATATATAAAGCTAATATTTAGAAAATTAGAATTAAACTCTTTAAATTTTAAGGTAATAAAATTGCCTTCTAATTGAAGGTAGCACAGTACTACAACTAGTAAAGCTAACAACAATAACAAAGTCAACATTATTTCTCATTTGTATTAGATTATTATAGTAGCCTGGTTCACTTGACATTAAAAAATCTATAATAAAAAAATATTAATAACAATAATATTAAATATAAATTATACCATTTAGATATCAAAAAAAAAAATAGATACCAAAAGAAACCGAAGTATAAAATAACATTTATTTCTATCAAAATTCACATCGATAATTATACAGCTAGTAACAATGAATCAAGATTTCATTCACCACAATTAAAAGATGCCTGTTCACCATTTTTGTGTGTGTTGACCAATAAAATATTGTTTAGGAATGCAACATAATTTATTTGACTGGAACACAACATATGAAGCACAGAAAGAATCAGAGTCTACGTGAGCCAGTGTCCATACTATAACCGTAACAAAACTCAGCCTTCCTGTTTCGTTAACATGTCACATTTTTACAGATTCAGCTAAAATAATGACGTGATAGACCAAATAATAATGTTAGTATAGTCTCTTTTTTAAAAAAATGGAGAAAAATGATTCTATTAATTGCACCATTATCACATGGAGGCTTGATCTGTTTTGTAAATAATCTAACAGGATTTTAACAAACATGTAAGGAATTTAAAATACACAATTTACATGAAAATACTGGTTACTCTTTAAAGTCGACTTCATGTCATTAGTTCTCAGCCACGACCCACAACCGGAGATCTGTTTAAATTAAAACTTTTATTGGTAACCATTTTCACAAACGACAACAGAAAAACCAACACTAGTTAAGTGTCAGTCACGCCTGTCTCTTTTACATTTTGCCAGGTGAGTACAGCAGAATTCTTTATGTACAGATGATTCATAAGATAGAATATGGGCTGTATAAGTCTTCTTTTAGACACACAACACTTTTTCAACAAAGAGGCTAGCATTAGCCTGTCACTTGAATCCTGTTCTATACACACACCGATCACTGCGCTCTCACTGTTTCTCCGGGGTGTTGTTAACAAGGGGACCGTAAAGTCCATTCGTATAGCTTTGATCCTTGTGCAAGAGAGTCCTGTCTCTAATTAGATCACTAAAAGCATAGTCCATTGGTGGCCTGAAGCCCAGAGTGGGCATAAGCCCCGTGGTGGAATAAGGAGTCATGAAGGCGAGCCCTCTGCTGTGCGCCGAGTAGGCTAGGCGGAGCGGGTTCAACCCCAAGTGCGTGCTGAGGGGGTAAGTGCTCGGATCAGCGCCGAAGTGCGGCCCGTTAGGCTGCAGCGGGGAGAAGGCTGAGCGGTTGCTGAGCGTCATGGAGCCAGGATGGACAGGCCTGGGCGTGGAGGACATGGGTGGCTGAGCACCCTGCAGCATCCTCTCCGCCGTCCACGAGTCCTCCGGGGGTCTGGCTTGTCCACTGTTGTTGAGGATTTGCTCGATGGCTTGCACCACGTCTTTCCCACATCCCTGGAGGACGAGTTCCAGGACGCTGCGCTTGTGTGTGGGGAACACTCTGGTTAAGATGTCGATGGCATTCATCTGCCGGGATGAGGCCGGGGAGGGCGAAGGCTCCTGCTCTTCTTTATCCGTGTCCGAGTCGGACCCGAGCGGACTTATCGACGGTGGCGTCTCCTCTCCATCCTTCACAGGTTTGGTAACTGGAGAATTCACGAATGACTCCCCATCACCATTCTCTGAACCAGAGCCGTGGCGCACCTCTGGGGATGAGATACCAGGAACTGATTCGGTGTCAGTCGATACAGATTTTCCAACTGCAGGCTGTGGGGTGACCGATCCTGGAAGGGGTGTCTTTGGAAACAACTCAAACTTCTGGATGTTTGAATCTGAAAGACAAAATCCTTTAGAATAAATCGCAGCCTGTATGTTCATTGCACAAATTTATAAAAATCCATTTCTTGGCTCAGTTCTTAAAACCTTAATACCATTACGACTAAAAGTTGCGTATTTTGGAACATTAGAAGCCCAAACATGACATAGCAGCTTTACTTACCAGAGTTTGTGTCGTTGCTAACAGGGCCAAAGACTTCGTAGTTCTGACGAGGGGGTATGATGCCATTAGCCGCGGCCAGTGCGAGACCCTCCGCTGTGCCATAGAGCAGCTGCAGTTCCCGGGCTTCGTTCTCTTCCTGCGCTTGCTGTCGACGAAGAGCGACTTGTGCTGCCATGACGCGCTGCCTCTCGGCTATGAGAGTGCATTTGGCGCACATGCAGTCCTTCCACCGACAGTAGCGCTTATGCCCTTTAAGCGCTGACACGACACCATGGTTTCGGCAACGCGCGCACTTAGGCGTCCGAGGATACTTCTCGGTTGCGCGCAGAAGCAGGGGTGGGCCTCTTAAGAGGTTGCCGGCCATGGAGACAGGTATGGTGGCGGCGGCGGCACCAGGGTGAACCTGCGACCCCGCCTGGGCGGCAGGAATATCTGGACGAAGATCCATGTTCTGCCTCTGATAAATTGTCAATTGATATTCTAGGAGAAATATCGGCAATCAAAGTCTTAGATTTGGTAGTATTACGCCTAACAGAACTAATTTTATAAGCATTCGACAAGATGCTTATTCGTTTGTCAAAATCATTCGCAAAGTCAGATTGATTATTCGGGATTTATCGAAGCTACCCGTCCAAGAGCGTTTCAGCAATCTTCAACTTGTTGCGTTCAGTCTATCGGCCCGTTCGACTGATTCTTCTGTTTTTTGGTGAAAAAAAAAAAAGCTCAAAAAAATAACTTTTAAATGACTTTCACAGATTTCAGCTAAAGAAAGCTGAAGTCTACCGGGAAAAAAAATCCCTAGAAGTATTGATCACCATGAAGTTCCAAGAAGGACCGGTTTTGCAAAATGTCAGTCACAGGAGTCGAGCTTGCTCCTTCCAGCAGCGTGAGACACTAACTTCCTCGGGAGATTGCCAGTGGATACAGATCCCCTCTCTCTCTATTGTTGCTGCTACGTTTTCATTAGACAAATTTGACAACAATGTGGCGCCTGTCATTGGCTAAAGGAGGAAGGAGCAATCTGATTGGCTTGTCTATTTTTCAACTGTGTCCACCTGGGTTCTTTTCTCAAATAACAAGCATCACGCAGCGCAAAGACATAAAACTTTTATCACAGAAATCCATTCCAAATAAGCAGGACAAAAATCCGTAAGTGAGAAAAAAATCATTTAGCTGTACATGAAGACTATCATATATTGTAGGCCTATTCTGTAATTTTATAATGTGTAACTTAGTTATTAATTTAATATGCTTTCTATTAGATTTTTATTCATAGAAAATAAAGAGGTTATTAAAACTATTCCTATTAGCCTCACTGTTTTAGGAGTCTCGTTCAGATAACGCGGGAGAAAATGACGATTTTTTTTTTGTTATTCTCTGGAACATCAAAATAATTTGAGAAGTTTTTGAAGATGCGACACCTATTTTAAAGTGACATTAGGGACAGAAGATAAGGTAAGTTATCGGTTTGAATTTGTTTATATTTAGTTCATACGGAAAAATAAGGCGATGTACTTACTTATACAGTAGCGTTTGCTTCCTTCAGATACTGAACGATATACAGACTCCCTAAACAAATAGTGTTTAACAGTTATAATGAACTAGGCCGAGGACAATTCACATCACAGATAATCAAGTGATATTACGTTAAATGTATTACAATCTAACACTTAGATTAAATAAAATTTAATTAATATGTATTTTATATAATACAATTTACTTAAAATAATTAGAATTTATTTGAACCCTTTTATAATCTTTTTTATTTTAAACTTTTTTTTATAATCTTTTTTGATCTCTGTTCAGCTTTAAGAGTCCGTAGGCATCGACTTGTATCAGATGTTATTTTTGCTCTTCTGTGTAAATATCTTCATGCATACAGACGTGACAATGATATTTGCAACTGACTGTCGGTCTGATCGCTCAACATGTAACTCGTATGCTGTGATCACTTGTTACGCTGACAAATATTTATGTGAAACGTCATGCCAAGCCCATACATCCATGGGCATATCTTACGCAATTAGCCCTAGTTTGCATACGGTTTAAGGGATCTCATAAGTATAATAATAATAATAATAATAATAATAATAATAATTGTATTGCTATTAATAATAATAATAATAATAATAATAATAATAATAATATTATTATTATTATTAATATTATTATTATTATTATTCAGATCCTAAGTTTAAGTATCCCATAAACTAAATTAAAACATTATTTGCAACAACTGAAAGCGCTTCCACCAAGCATAAAATGCATTCAACTGACTGAAAAAAATACACAGTTTTGCCTAAATACAAGTCTGGAAAACAACATGTGACTGAAAAAAACTACATATGCATTTATTTTTAAATAAGCGCGCGTTGTGCGCTTTCAAAGTAGACTACTAGCAATAAGGAGACGCGATATATTATACATTAGAACTTGGTTTAATTAACATGTTATCCTGGACGTATTGAAGAAATTTGAACTGACCAAAAAGTTTAATAATATTACCTTACAGGGTGATTTTCGATGCAGAAACGAAAATGACCACTCAGTCATTATGAATTTTTTTTTTTAAAGTCCACTTTATTTTCCTTCTTAAGAGCACAATTAGACACATTAGAGTCTGCGTTTATTATGCATCAAAGCATCTGAGCTAACGAGTCTTCCGATTCCCTTGATATTGAGGTCTGGACAGCCTACGCCTTTAACCCACATTTCACGCCGCGAATAAGCGACGTGTCGTTTCCGCACGTTTCCACGCGTCCCTGTCACTCGCTTCTCCTTGTTTACATACGGAATCACAGTAAGCAAATGCCATCTGTCCCAGCGCCGCTCTCATCTACACCTTTAATTACCGAAGCAGCACTCTAATAGAGACGATATTAAACTAAATCTTTTTGACATTCAAAGTAATTATCTCAATAGCTCGCTCGTAAGGCTGAAAATAGCCATTCGAAGAAGCAATTCAGCGTTCATCGCGAAAGCTCAAGTAGGCGCGGACTCTTAAATGGAGTCATGCTTAAGCCAAAACTAAAGCAGATCTCTTTACAAACAATTATTAAAGCAGCAAGGTATCAAACTCGCGTTTATGCAGAAAAGGGCAATTTTGAATGCCAGTTTGTGTGACTTGTAGAAATATGTTCTCTGCCGTATAAATAAAAGACGTCTTTCCAAATGTAAACAATTTAGAGTAATCGAACTCATGGGCCTATCATCATTTCAGTCTTTTAGTTGTACAAAACCTATAAACTAAGCAAGCGCATCTATTCAAAGTCACAAAGGAATATTTTTAAAAGATGCCTGTATAATGGGGCCAACCTCCTCAGCCCACTTCAAAACTTTTTTTAAATGAATGTGTGTCTCTGAATTCCAATTAAATGCCCCGGGCAATTAAAAGTGACTGTGAGCACTTAAGAAATTCAACATTCTTTCAACAGTTCATCAGACCGGTGCATTAAAAACCTATACAGGGCTTTCATTTTCTTTAGAAAGTCCACAGATGACTGAGTTTTACACCTTTTTAAAGCGGCACAAAAGAGATGCTTGACCCAACATATGTAACAGCATGTCTCTGTTCCTCTAGCACCCTGGAGAGCTATTGTGGCCACCTTTCTCACTGCTGCTGGCCGTCCGGAGCGCAACTGGACTCGGGCTGCCTCCCGGGAACTCCTGCTGAAATGGTTTGCGTGTGCAAAGCGCTGCAGAGGTTAGAGTAGCAGATACAGGGGGTACGCGGGTGCAGCGCACGGTTTGGGGGAAAAAACCGGTGCGTATTTACACGCTTCATCTCATCACCAAGTCCTCATTAGGTTGTTAACCTCTTGTTCACATGAAAAGCCGCCGCGCCGCGCAGGACTCTCGCGCAAGCTCAGGCATCCCCCTCGAGGCAGAAGACAAAGCCGTTAACTGTGCAAAATAAGTAAGCATTTACTCTGACTGCTATGAAGTTCGCGAGCTTCATAGTTGTTTTTCCCCCATTTAATTCAAGGTCATTTGGCTGCTACTTGATAAATAATCTAATTTAAATAACATCACAAAAACGCCCAAATAAATAATTTAAAAAACATCAAGCCATGATATATTTTTATGGAAACATTGTCAATTTCTTTGCACTAGTGTATTCTGCAAATAGCTCCCAGACATAATGCCCTTTTCACTAAACATGCAAAAAGGCTAGGAACAAGTCATCGTCACAAAAACGACATGGCCTTCTCAAGCCTTAAATGGCTAAATCAAAGACAAGGCCGTAAACCTCAGATGAGTGTAGACAGCGTTATCCTTAATTTATCGAACGTAACCTATTAAATTAGCAGTCGTACTAGCGCGCGGGTTTGTGTGCGCTTGTGTGTGTTTCAGGTACCAGCCAATTAAAATGCTCTAGTTCTCCACATCTGCCTCCCTTTACAAACGACTCGAACAGAAAAGAGGGAGCCCAGTGAAAGAGCGCTCATTGAGATCACAGATGGAGTATAGGTTTTTGCTGGAAATTTGAGAAACACCATTGTCCCAAATCCAAACTCAGTGTGTTCCTTTACAATGGTTCCGGCTTTGAGCTCTGCCGACTCAATTGCCCTTGTTTTTTAAACTTGAAGTGTTCAGTACAAAGACTGGCCTCCTAAATGTCACAACCGCTCCAAGTGGGGGCTCTGCTGCGCGACGGTGTCCAAAAAAGAAAAAGAACACAATTATGAAGCAATAATTACTCTGCTTCAGTTCGCACGCCACTGCCCCCATTCAAACCTCTTTAGCCCCATTTAATGCTTTATCCACGACGCCATAATCCGAATACCACTGCTTTAATTTTTTCTTTCCTCCTGCAAAATTTTCTTCTGAGACAAGATTGGAAAAAGGGGACTGCGCTAAACGGGACAAAGCTCAGAAATAAACTTTCGCCATCTATTATGTTCCGTGCAAATATTTAATAGCGATAGGATGGTAATCGCCATCTCGACAAAAGTAAATACTAGTTTATGCCATGCATTAGCTGGTAGTAGTATCTTAAATGATATAAAATTTCGATTTTGTTTAATATTTTGGTTTATAAGTGTTGTAATCTTTGGAAGGTTTAAAGATTACATAAAATTATCCTAGATGTGAAAATTATTGTATGGTAATCTATTCGTTCATTAATGCAACTAAAGCAACTACAAAAAGTTAAACAACAAATTACATTTATACAACTACATTCATAAACATTTACCATTTTAATTAGGACTAGTTAAATCATTACACTGTATATAAAATATAGCCCAAAATAAATACAGAACATTTTCTGATCAGTACAGAAAAAACGACGTCTGGAGTAGACTGTAGGCTATTAACTGGATGTGAACATGCAAAAATATTGTAAATCAATATATATTCTTATTGGCATTTTTTTAACATTGTAGATTGACACATTTAAGTTCCACTAATAGGCCTATCTTACTAATGCAAGCATAGTCTGAATTAGTCTAAATCCAAGGACATTTGGATTTGCCTCTTAAAACGATCTCAAATAGGCAATATTTTATTAGTGTCTCAAAATCACTTTAAATATCCAGCATTGCGTTCACGTTATGTCTTAGATTATGCACAGAAAATCATTTTTACGAGAGCGTGCAGATCGAATTTCGAAAGACTGTAAAATGATGAATATAAACACCCGAGTTTTGCTTGATGTTTTGTGTTGCACATCAACCGATTACTGGGTATTTATTTCTAAAGGTATTGATTACTTTTTTTTTAAAAAAAAGCGGTAAATTAATTTAGCAAATATTTACATTGCCTTTACATTTACGTTCGTTCGTTCGTTGTAATTGTTTTCTTCGCTGTAAGACCATTTATAATTAACGTGGAAAGGAAGCGAAAATGGTCAGCGGAAAAAAAACGAAGCAAAAATACCACTGCGCGTGCTCATTTAGAGAAGTTCTAAGCAGAAAAAAAGGTCGTGAGACGAAAAGGTTCCCTGCTAAAGAACTAGATTTCTTAACTGGAGAACTTTTATAGCGACACATTCAAGTCTTAAAAAAAAAAAAAAACCTTTATTCACACAACGTGCTCTCCCTTAGAACATTGCGAACCAGAAGCCAACGGAGAAGCGAGCTCTTTTTGTGTCCCACCGTTTAAGCCGCATAGATTCTGTTTCTTTGGCCGCCTTTGAGTGCTAGCGTCTCTGAGAAAGTAAACTTTGAGTGACCCTCCAGGTTAGTTTAGTCTGGGATTTTAGCATCGCTGGCTGAGTGGATTTAAAAGGCTGGATGCTGTGGGATCAGGGATTGCTTCAAAGGAGAGATCACTTGCGTCAGGAATTCTGTTCTCCCACCAAAGGCCAGCATTCTTGACCTTTAAAGACTGGTTAAACATTATTGAACGCTTCCCCTTTGTCATCGAGGAATGGAGTCACCACCTGATGTTGCCAGCAGAGAATCCGTGTCGGAGGAAACCACAGAATAACTGCATTGTGCCGGGGAGCAACGGCCAGTAGTGTGGGACTGAACCACGCTGGCTGGGCTTTGGGAAGACAGGCAGGTGATTGACGGCGAGCGCTATTCAGTGTGCTTGATGAAGATGTAAGAGTTTGACTGCTGATCGTTGGACATATTGGGGCTGTGTCACCAATAAGCACTACAATTCAAAAACTTCAATCGATAGTCTGAATGAGGTGCATTATCCACCCCCATCATATCCTTGGAGGGGGTTTAAAAAAAAAATGTAAATTAAAATATGGCATTTCAGTTTTTTCCCCCACAGCATCTGATATCTGGTTGTACTTGACATTAATTTCTTACATGTAAAACTAGTGCAGGTTGTTATTTTCTTTAGCAGATATTCTAAATTGTCAAATTGTGAACAGATAGTCAATTTAGTATCAAGGGTAGGGGGGACGGACAAGAGGCTATTCCAAAGCCAGAGCTAGTGAACAACTATTTGCAAATAGTTAAAAAAAAAAAGAAAAAAAAAGTTACTTTATTTGAATTAATAAAACCTGATTGATGTGAAAGTTTTTAAAGTTGTATAACTAATTAAAAAGTTACTGCTTTAATTGATGGTGTGTTCATTTATTATTTCACTACACTTGAGGTCAACAACATGAGTAAAAGTGATCAATTAACATAAAATACTCAATGTCCATTTGGCTTTTTAGATGTTTTACAACGAGCATAGACGCTCAGTATGACTAGTACATAAATATCTCAGTGGTCACATTAGAGTAACGCTTAGACAAAAGCTTGCATGCATCTTATGGAATTTTACAGCTTTTACAGTACTTGAATTTTTTATACTCCATTTGAGTAGTTTTAAAATTTAGATCTTCACAACAACACCAAGGCAATTGTTACCGAGTGGTGGCAATCGTTTTTTCTACCTTGCACAGCCCCCAAGCCCCAAAAAAAGACGTCATATCAAGTTGAAAGAAACATCACTCTATCCAATTATCAGTACTTGCCACCAATCCATCAGCACTAGTTGCATGTGCAAAGTCTATGCCTTTGCGCATCACTGCAACATTCAGTTATTGAAACAGTACCATCACACACCATAGGAGCTGTACAACAGCGAGTCCCCCTAGGCTAGAGTAGCAGAGCAGTCAGTCATTCGCCATTTCCGCCCCAGCGAACACCAGGGAAACTGTGGCATGAGAAGCAGCGTGGCTTACCTGCCAAAGCCCCTTCTCTTCAGTCACAGACGCAGTGCTGAGGCAGTGCTCAGTCCAAGCAGCAGGCCAGGCTAACCAGACAAGCGTGGTGAAAAGAGGTCTTAAAGCTTCCTTTTTGTCATTTCACTGCATGTGAACAGGTGGGAAATAGTGCATTCTTTAAAAGAGAGACAGACAGACTGACCGACCAGAACCGCATTAAATTGAACATTTCTCTTCATTTGGGAAGGAAGTCTCTACATCCAAAGAACTTCCTGAAGGGATAGTGACCCATTTCCACTATGACTTGATTACTAAGTCTTTAAATATTTGACAGAATACATTCTTTCAGAATTACTCATTACATTCACAGATCACTTCAAGTTCTAAACACAATCTGATCTGCGTGTTCATCTTGCTCAAATGAGGACAAAAATGTTGATTTTTAACAATCGTGTGAATGGGATGTGGCTAGATGCATTCAGGGGAGAGTTGCAGTGAAGGATGAGAAAAACAAATGTTTTCCTAATGTATCCTCTGACTGGAATTTTGACTCGCATTAATTGGGCAAAACCTTGTGTGAGAACTACAAGAGTAGCGTTACGACAGTGCAGGAATGAAACAGCTCCAGGACAAAAAGATCTCGGAAGTTTAAGAAAAGTCCATCATCATACAGATGCTGCAAGATGGCTGCTAAGAAGTCCTTCACTTGTAAGAAGGGACCTTTTTTGAGCTTGTGGCCTGATTACAGAGTGACACAGTGGCTCCAGGATGCTTCCTTGTTCCAGCTCACCCCAGATTTTGTGGTGCTGAATTTAAGGCCTGAAGCTTCTCTGAAGAGACGTAATCTGCAGAATTATTGGCACCCTTGATGAATAAAGAAGTTGTTAAATGCAAACTGCATTAAAAAAAACACAAAAAAAACCCAACCTGTCACTCAGATGTACAAGTGGCTTAAAATGAATTAAAAACATGACAAAGCCAACAAAACTAAAACCTGAAGTCAGATTCTGGTTAAATCCAAATACATTTCAAGGTCTCGTTCTACAAAGTTCCTTCATTTTCTGCTTCATTAGCATAAAAAAAAAAAAAAAAAATCTTAACCGCATGTAAAAATAAAAGTTCATCACCATATGGAAATGCAAAGATGCAGAAATAGCTATTGATATTCCTAAATCATACAATTCACTGGTAATTTATTAATATACCATATACCACTATTATAGCAATAATCTACAGGTTTAAAAAGCCACTACCTGGTTAAGCAGCCCAGAAAAGACCCAAGACCATCTCATCCCATGCAGTAAGGAATACAAAGAAAAATAACATCAATAAGTAATAATGACAACAGCAGCAGCAAACAAACTAAACTATCTTGACCTTTCTAAAATGCTACCGAGATGTTTGCTGGATGGTGGTATTGAAAGGAGAACTTCCATGAAACTGAACGCTGTCCAACCAGCCCATTGGCACAGATGCATGTTTTTCAGCCAAAACAGAGGGGGTGGTGGCACTTAGATTTACAGCAAATAAATTACACCACCACATAACTAAAGTAATTATTGTAATATACATATACTAAAAATACATATTTAATAAATTACAATAAAATATATTCACATTTGGTGAATATTTTACACAAGCTTTTTTTTCTCCTCAACCATACATCAAGAGTGCCAGTAATTTTGGTCACAAGGATTTCTTGTAGCCTTTATATGAAGTCTCACTAATTACGAAGCGGTACCACTCAAACCACATAAGATGTACTAATCATTCCGTTTCGGACCATTTCGCAAAACTTGTCCTGCATGCAAAGACGCATAACGGAAGCATGTAACCCAGAGTGTGCTCAAACATTCCCTGAACCTCTCAGGTCCACACAAGGTCTTCCCGACAGACTGGGGGCTCTCGCTTCATTTCTCTCTCAAACTTTTCAATTTTCCTGTGCGATGAACAGCACTACAGATGGTGTGGTAAGCTTTTAATCTCAGAGCTGAACAGGCAAAATTAGCCTTTGTGGCAGATCATTGAGAGAAGTCTGGAAAACACAGCTGAAAAACAAGACAATGAATCACTTTTCTCCCACCATTTGCTTGACTTTCATATTGGCATAAGTATGTGATCGCTTCTGCATTTCTGCAGGAAAAAAACAAAAAAAAAAAAAAACTACAAAAATTTATATATATATATATATATATATATATATATATATATATATATATATATATATATATATATATATATATATGCAGAACTCAATATCAAATTACACAGCATAAATTACACAGCATAAATAAGAATAAAAGAATATACTGCAGCCCTGTCATCCACCCAGCATTTTAAGAGACAGATTTTCCTAGCGAGTGTTAAAGCCTGGACTCAAGGAATCCCCAAAGCTCACCCCAGTGACCTTGCATATCTAATGCTCCACCATGACCCACCCCAACCCCCTTTAAATGATGGCAAAAGGTCTAAGCAAACAGAAAATAATTATTTCCTTTTAACAAATCAAATGCCTTCTCAAAATACACAGCATGGGTAGCATTGTCACTCAAGCAATTTTCTTATGGCCAAGCTCAACAAAACCAGATTGGTTTTCACTTGACAGCTTTCATAAGTGGACCTGCACTGGATCGAAATGTCACTGTGGTGTCTGTATGCTAAGGCACAATAATACTGAAATCACTCATCCTTTGCACATGCTCAGCCCTGACTGGCACAAAAGTACATCAA
Source organism: Electrophorus electricus (assembly GCF_041902795.1). Lineage (NCBI taxonomy): Eukaryota > Metazoa > Chordata > Actinopteri > Gymnotiformes > Gymnotidae > Electrophorus > Electrophorus electricus. The sequence continues at coordinate 6,832,369 of NC_137521.1, read as the reverse complement.
CACCAGAGTTGGTGAAGCAGATTATAGTCATAATTTTTCTAGACTTCACTGCTGTCACCAAGGCCCAGCGTGCCGTTTAAAGAAAGAAGCATTGTGAAACAGACACATGTTCATATATATTTTATATAATGTATCAAACTAAAACTAATACAGCATCAAACTAAAAAAAAAAGGGGGGTGGGGGGGGCAATAGGAGGTGGGAGGAAAAACTGGCCAGCAGGGACCTTTTGTTTTTTGAGCAGTTGAGATTAATACCAGATCTGATCAACAGGATGGAGATATGGTGGAAGAGGAGGGCACTTGGCACTCCATGGGGTGTGGCCAGAGACCAAGGGATCCAATAGAGCGAGGAGGAGGAGGAGCCAGTCCAGCATTCTCCAGGAAATGTCTCTTTGCTTTTATTTTTCTTCGTTTTCCTTTTTTTTGGTAATTTGCATCATCTTTTTGTTTCTTTTGAACGCAAACCAGGTTTAAAAAGCAGCCATAGTGGGACGTCCTTGTCAGCGATGCCTTCCTGGGTCTTGAGATCACAGTTTCTTTTATTTTTATGTATTGTTTTTTGTTTTTTACCAGTGAATGGAGAGAAACCATGACACTGCAAGTGTGTGTGTGTGTGTGTGTGTGTGTGTGTGTGTGTGTGTGTGTGCACGCGCGCGCATACAAGTACAATGCAATGTACAATGCACTGTGTGTAAGACAGCGTGTTTGTGTGTGTCTGTTCTCCGTGAAAACCATGCTAAAGTTCTTCCCTGTTTGTGTCCAAAAGCAGAGTCAGTCCTACTCCTTGGCTTCCAGGAAGAGGGTCTCCTGAGGGAAGAGCTTGGCTTCCAACAGCGTCCCCGACGGTTCTAACTGCGTTATCTGGCAAGAAAGAGCAACAAAACTCATCATTGCTTTCGAGACTAAAGTGCTGCTACAGCCACTGAGAGACAATTAAGACCCTGGGTATTTTGAAATGTCATGAAATGTCAACTCAAAGTTCAAATAATATTTAAATAAAGTTAATCTTCACTGATGGTGTTGTGGTCTCGGTCTGCAGAAAATGTGCCCTGTGTTGATTACATGTGTAGTTTTTGGCCTGCCATGTGTAGGCCAGGTTTGACTTGCTTTGCTCTAGCACTCGCTGTGTGGGGTCTTTCTTACTGACATCATGAACCAGAGTAGCAGAAACCTGATCACCACGTCACCGCGAACACAGTGTCCAGTTTCCGATGCTGTTTGTTATTACTCGCACACCGGCCCAGCACAAACACACTGCCCACACAGTCAAGAGGTGGTAAAGGAGTGCACATCTATGCTGACGCTAACTCCATGAGTACATTACTACATGACGATGGACTGGCTTTCAAATAAGTCATTTTCTGTGGTGACCAGAAAAAAAATAAAATAATTGCCATTAACTGTTATGTGTATGTTCATTATCACTGCCTAGGAGTGGCCTTAGAAGGAGAAAGACAGGGAGTAAATGACTGTGTGTGTGTGTGTGTGTGTGTGTGTGTGTGTGTGTGTGTGTGTGGACTGATTGTAGTGAGTTAATAGCCAGCAGTTCTCCTGTTACATAGGGCCTGTGTTAACACCTGTGTGTCCCACACCGCATGGTCCCAGAGAGCTCAGCACGAGGCATTAACTGCAGCCTGATTAAGGCCGCTGTTCCGAGCCCCTCTACCCTCCCTGTTTCCCCCCCCGCAATAACACAGCGGACCACGTGGGCGGCCAGGGCCTGCACTGTACTGGCCATTTCGCACTTTACACTCAGAGGGGATCACAATAAAATCAACAAGCATTTTTTCTATAGCACCCAATTCCAGAGCTTTTCCTGGTCCTGGTATTTTGATTTTGGATTGTCTGCTAAAAGTCAGTGTGTTGTACCACATATTTCAGACAAAAATCTCATCTAAGGCTTGAATAATTCTTTCTTTAACTGTGTTAAAGAGCGTCGTCCGCATTCATATCGGGGTGTCTCATTAGGATGGGGCTGTTCAGTGCATGCCCTCGGGTGGAGCTGTCGGAAACACTGCTCTGACGGATGCCGGGAAGATCAGAGGCTTGTCAGCAGGACGGCTCTCTCTAGGGACCCGAGTGATGGCACACCAATAACAGCACATTTGCTCTCTGTAGCCCGCAAAAAAGTCACACAAGTGCGTGAGTGCTGCCCTTTGTTCCTCAGCACGACCTGGGGGCACCGCATGACACCAGGAGGAGGTGGCATTCGCCAATGGGGGGGGGGGGGGGGAATTGAGATTGAGACGACACCAGCAGCACAAGCTGGCACTGGGTGGTGGTGGGGGAGAAAGACGCAGAGAGAAAGAAGCAAGATGGCTCCGTTAAAAAAACAAAACAAAACAAAAAACCTTCTCCCTGTACTGCCACGCGATCTGTCCCTCCTCCTGCGCTGCACTTCACAAATAGTGCCTATGCAAATGAACTTGAGATGCTGCTGTAACACCTCAGCATCACGTAGAACCAAATGAGGGTACAGGGTGGAGCAGGTGTGGCGGTGCGTTTCCATGACTGTTCTCTTCAAGAGAGGAAAAGGGGAGAGAAACAAGGTGCCACTCTATGGCAGGAGACAGATGCCATGGGTGATTGTTTACATTGTTATCCAATTAACAGACCATAAGAGCAGAAGCATCTGTCAACAAACAAAGCTGTTGTTTTCCTCCCCTCTACCCGTCCCTCCCGCTCATTTCCTCAGCTACGCTCTCTCCTTCTCCCTCGTCCACCGCACTTGTTTGTTTCCCCAGAACCTTCTGCTTGCCCTTCAGCAATTATATTAGACTAATCTGTGCAACACTGATCAAAGCATTGTCACACACTCCCACACACACGCACGCAGAAATAGAGAGAGGACAAACATATGAAGCAAGCCCGTTTCAGAATGGGGTGGCTCATCTCTTCATAATCCCATGAAGGGTTATTAGAAAGGGAAGAAGTGTGACTGAGGAGTGTGTTGCTTGGCTGTTTTCTTTAGACCCCGAGGATGCTGATGGCAGGTAATCCAGCTAAACCTTTAACACACTCCTCAAGTTGAGCGGCCCCACACAGTCCAACAAAAACAAGACAGACAGCTGCCCTGGTGACCAGAGAGGGACACAGAGAGATGGATGAACAATAAATATATCAAAGACTACCAGTCAGTTAAGTATTTGACCCAACCAGGTTGGGTATCAATAAAAGATTGTGTTGGAGTGTGCAATGAAAATAAGTCAGTGTTAAACTGACTCCTACAGAGTTCAATTTACATCGCCAAAGTTTAATTAGGTTTAGCCCTGTAGGAGCTAATTCAGTGCTGCTAATTTCACCATGTAGGCAGTGAAGAAATGTTTAATTAAGGCTGTATCTAGAATCTTAAAGGAAGCATCAAAGAATAGAGAGAGCAGCGAGTTCAACAATGCACCTTTGTTTTCCTGTGTGACATCGCTTACATGCCGCAGAAACCTGATTTACTGATATGATCTGCAGCTGGCAAAGTGGCAAAATTAATTTCAGTAAAAGTATGTTTAAGGATTAGTCCGATCAATACAACAGTACATGCTAATTAAAATGACAATACCGAGCTTGCACAGTACGGCAGGTGGAGGCTATGAAGACGTGTCGGCAGAGCAAACCTTGCGCTGGAGCACCGGGGACCAGGGCAGGGCGATTAGAGCGGCTCCGTGTCCTGGAGCGCGCCCACCAAAACATTTCAACCAAATGAACAATGAGCCGCGCGGACGCACCGCCGCCTTTGTTCTCCCGCGCATCGCTGCTTCAAAAGGATCAATACTGCACTTCATTAGAGCAAGTGAAAAGGCAGCGCGACAACGGGCCGCTGGAAAACAAACAGGCGGACAATGAAGCGGCTTCCGAACCGGGGCAGGATGCACAGCTGAAACAACGCGCTGCGTAATGAAGCAGTTTAGGGCCCTACCCCGTTAATTAAAACCCGATGGCCAGGTCTGAGTTAGTGCCGGGTTTGCCGACTGTTTATTTGGCCAATTAAGGAAAGCAGTGGGGGATCATTATCGGCCCGTCGGGGGGTTGGGGGCTGTTGGATCACGGCTGGAGGCGGGAGGCGGCCGAGGAGGGGTCATGGGTGGAGAAGGGCGCCGATCCATGGCCTCTTGGCTAGCCTGAGAGAGGAGCTCTACGCGCTGAAGGCGAGGGGCCAAGCCAAACACAGACGCGGGGACCTGCGCCAGCCGTCGGGGTTGTAAAAAAACGCGGAGACGCATCGAAACGGGATGGTGGCGACCCTCAGACGGCGAACGCGGCCGGCGTAGACAAAGCAGCCGCGCGGGAAGAGCGTAAAGGCAGTTAGACGAGGCGGCTAAGAGCAGCAGTCGCACTGACTTTGAATGCTGACTGATGGTGTAGATAACCGCAATGGTAGTAAAGCCAGTGTGAATAGGGTGTGATGGCCTATGAAACTCTGGCATTGCATTAAAGAGCATATGAATAGCTGGAGAACTCAGAAGCTGGTGCTAATCCCTCCTTTAGCTCCACCCCCCCTCCCGCACCCGCCCACCCACCCAAAGAGTGCAGGTGCTCGAAGAGAAGGAGAGAGCAAACAGGAGCAGTAAAAGAGCAAGCCTCGCTGAGGCACGGACGGCCCGAGAAACAACAGCATCCGCCACGCTCGCCCTCCCTCTCAGCCCCTCTCTGTTTAATCACTCTCTTATTGCTGGCAATTAGCTTGGGTTTCGGTGTACGGACGAGGCGGAGGGAGAGAGAGAGAGAGAGAGAGAGAGAGAGAGAGAGAGAGAGAGAGAGAGATGAAGTTTAAACATTTGTGCAGAATTACAAACGCAATAGCGCTGCACGCTCTAATCCTGAGGGAGGGATGGAGAGAAGTCTGTGGAAGAGATGATTTTAATTAGAGGAAGGAGAGCGCGAGAGTGAGAGAGAGAAGGCGAGAATGAGAAGAAGGATTAAACTTGGGCACTGTGTTCACAGTGAGCAACATTGCCAGTCTTTCTGCACTCAACTCTGCAAACTCACTCCAACTCTACAAACTCACTCCAACGCTGGATACACTTTTCCGGGCGCGCGTGCTGGGAGTCCGCACGCACGCACGCACGCACGCACGCACATGCATTTTCTTCTCTGGTTCCTAAACAAAAGCTTCTGTGCTCTGTTTTTTTTATTCTGTTTTATCTTGTTTTTTTTCCCCCCCTTATGTGGATTGGTACATTGTGACTGTTAACATTTAGGTATGAGATTTGTGCCCGCTTGAGCAGTGGTGGTGGTGTGCGTGTTTGTGTAATTGTGTGAATTTGTGCATGTATGGGTGCGTGCGTGGGCACGTGTGTGTTTTCATGTGCCTTCCTCCCAGTCCCTGTGGGATTGGATGGCATGCTGTCCGGGCAGGCCTGCACACTTCTCCTGATTAATGGAAAGCCCATTTCTGTTTCCATGCTGTTAATTAGTCAGGTCGTTAAGAGCAGTGCTCGTTATCTACCTGCCGCAGAGCGAGCACACCCAGCTCTCTAATGACCGCGTGGCACAAAACATGCTCACATAGGACAAACGTGCTGACTGTATCTTAAGTAGCCAGTGTGCTTTCCTACATCCAAGGACCCTAATTAATATTCTGCAAATTACGCATGCACTATAAAAAAACATTTAAAAAAATACTAATTAATGATGCATGGATTTTAATTTATGTGTTGGGGTGGGGGCGGTGTTATATGGTAGAGACACACACAAACTCTCAGGGATTAAAGATGAGCAACAAACTCCAGCCACACGGTGGGATTAACCAGCCAATTATACACTCTCTTTTTCCTGCTGAGCTGTAACACTCGCTCACACTCACGCACACGGGCACACACAAAGAGAAAGCACAATCCTGTCTCAGTACTGTAATTACTGCACCACAGATGGACAGGAATTAAGAGATATTCAGCATCACTAGGGACCTGTTCTAATATCATATCTGGTCATTAATGATTACACCCACTACTGATGCACAAGTAAGGACGGAAGCAAGTCTTGGCGCGGCGTGTTCATGTGCCTGACCGGGCAGAGCGTGTGCAGGCGCGTGTTTGTGCAGACTCACGTTTCTGCGGGGGAAGGTGGTCAGCAGTTTGAATTCGTCGGATGGATAGCCTTTGGAGGCCACGAAGTCAAAGAGAACCTGCAGCCGGGTGGTGCCCAGGAAGCGGCGCTCCAGGAACTCTCCGCTGGGAGTCCGGATCCGGAGCTTGCTGATCCGCTCGCCTCCGTCCTCGCTGGGCTCTGGCGGTAAGGCCTGCTCCAGTGACAGGCGGATGGCCTGGGCAGAGGAGTCATGATATCAGCCACCACGTATCCCCGCAATGGAGCGGCCCATCAAAGCCCAACACGTCGACCTTCATTCATACTGTACATCATGGTAATGCGGTGTGTGCTGAGTTTATGCACCATACTGCTCACATAAAAGTTGTAGGTTTGTCAGCATAGCTCTGTTAATAAATAGAATTTACCAGGCCTCTTCATAAAGGTTAGTCAGCTGTTACACTGTTAAATCTGTAACAATAAAGTAAATGTCTTACGTTAAATGATTGAGCTGGACAGGTGTACAATAAAAAGAGCTCAAGGGGGCTAGTTAAGTCAGAAAGCAAAACTAGAAGTGGGAGCCCTATAATGGAGTGGTGTGACAGAGCAAGAGAGAGAGAAGGTAGAGGAAGAGGGGAGGAGTCGTCGAGTTGGCTCCCCTGTGGCTCGGAGCAGGACCCGCTGCTCCTCTGGGGTTTTCACCTCCAGCTTGTTGTTCCTGTTGTGACACTGGGTAGCATATGCTGTGACAACACGCGCCGCCTTTATTTACCCACCGTAATGCAATTATATTTCATCAAAGTGTACAACAGTAGCTCATTAGCAGCTGTAGGCTTTATGTGCGCGCGTGCCGGCCCTGCTCCCTCAGGTAGGGGCCCGCATGGAAAGGGCTCTTTAGGGGATGAGCAGCGTCCCTCCCCAGACCCAAGCCCTACCCTCCGTGTGTGTGTGCGTGCGTGTATAACCCTGCACACAAAGAGCACTCCAAAGCATCCCTTTCACTGCACAAAGCAAACAGTGTGTGTGTGTGTGTGTGTGTGTGTGTGTGCGCATTTGTGTAGCACCTGACATAAGACAGAATGACATCACCGCTCACCCCCCTTCTCCTCTCTCCTTCAGCCACATCGGACACAAAAGAGTCTCAATCACAGGCAGCATTTGTCCTCTTTGCCCGCTCTGTGCTGTTTGTCTCAATCCATTGTTGTTGCACATATGCACTAGTGGTGCGTGCGTGCGAGCGCACACGAGCATATTTGTTTGTGAGTTTGTGTGCGCGCGAGTGTGTGTGTCTGCAAGCTTGGCCAGACTCCAGGTGGAGAGTGTCCTGCTGCTTTGTTTATTCATACACAATGTCAGAAAAATTAAGCATCAGGGTAGCCAGAATGCAGACACACACACACAGTCTGCAACAGCTGTTGCACATGCTATACAGCGTCCTTTTAAGATCTGCCATCTTTCTCCATGACGGCAGGGAAGTGAACCTGCACAGTACAGAAACAGACTCTGACGACCGCGTTGTTTCTGTTCCTCTCCGGACACCAAGAGTGAAGCAGATTCACTGCATACATGCTGCAGCACTTCAGCACCTCTGACACCACAGAGTTATTATGTCATATGCGCCAGGCCCAGAACTTCACCGAACAGAGAGAATACATGAGATTTCACCCGTTTCACAGCCGAGAGATTCGCATCAAGAGGCGTGAAATTGTTGTCATATATGCGTGACAGTGCAATCTTTCACAGAACAGGCAAAGAACAAATAACTAGTGCAGGTGCTTGGTGCAGGTGATTTTATCTGTGTGTGTGTGTGTGGTGTGTTTTCCCTGCTGCGTGTGCAGTAGCGAGTCCCTTAGGGTTCATTACAGACAGCAGGTGAGCAGCTTCAGAAAGCGCCTCTCATTAAAACACATGCACATGCGCACATGAAAAAACTGACCTGACACAATTACTCCCAATTGGCTTCATCTATATGCGCATCGCTACAACGCACCATACACTGCTAACCCCTAATCCATACGCGCCTCCACCAAGCTAGTTCAAGCTATCGTGAGGTATCATATGTCAAAAGACACTGTTTTTTATAAGCGTGCAAGGGGTTGGAAACACCATGGCAATGGACTGCAAGCAAAAGACAAAATGAAAGTAAGCTGCACAGAAGTAATTATAAGCTTTTTTCTGAAACCTGTTTAACTAAATGTGGCAAATGATCTCCTACAGCAGGTTCCCATCGGCAGAAGAGAAGCTTTATATTACCAGGTAAACAGAGTACGGGCAGGTCACAAGAAAAAGCAGGAAGCTGGACTTCTCCACCAGCCCTTTAAAGCCAGGGCCGCTTTGTGTGCGCACACGCCTTTGTAAGTCAGGGATTTAATGTGAGCTTGTGTGTTGTGCATTTCAATTCGCTAAAGGGACAATAACAATTGTGTGCGCCACCATCAGCAGCATGCCCTGTTTCCTACCACAAGTCTAGTCTGAGACTCTCATGCTTAAATGGTCATCACTCATAAGCCTTTTACAGTCCAGGCTTTAAAAGGTGACAATTTAGTGGTGCTGTCTCTAGTACGAAGACGTAAATATCTCAAGAATCTCACGCACACGCGTGTTAAGCACACGCCTAAGTGCAATGTCACCAATGTATCCATACTAAACAGTGCAAGGATTTGTTCACACCAGTGTCTGTAAAAGAGATATTTTCATCGTTGCCTTAAAACTTCCTTTAATTTGTCGTGCACCTGTCACATGTAATGCAACGGTCATTTCTGTAACCTGCCACGCGTGATAATGACCTAATAATTTATTAGGTACTCCTACTCTACAGCCTTACGACATACACCACAGCATTTATGGTCAATCCAAAAGTACAGTTAGTTGACTGATGGCACAATAGTACCATGTTTCCAGTGGTGTCTTTCATGAACGATCCTTTTTTCTTTAAAAAGCAAAGCAAAGAAAGGGCAGGCAGGTGATGTCTGGATATTTTGTGCAAGTATATATATATGAATGCATACATATCCGTCTATGCAGTATTCTTAAGTGTTTGCATAAACAGTATTTACCAGTGCATTTACAATATAATTGTATACTAAAAGCATCCAGCCAACACCTGCCCTTTGGTTAAAACCAGGTCACTCATGAAAGAGGACGAATAAAGCTCGACACAATGTACACAGGACACTCGCGCAGTCAGTCAGTTGACTTTAGAGAACAACAGTGGTACCAGAAGTCCAGGAGTGGTGGAGTACACCTTACAATTAAGGCGCGTGCGCATATATAGACACACACACACACACACACACACACACACACAAATATATTATATACATATAAAAAAATGCATATGTGAGCATGTACTTAAGGCCATAACAACAGGTGTTAGACTGCATAGTAATAGAACCTATAGCCATGATTTCTGTGAGGCCAGCAGTGTGAGGCTGGAGTGTGACCACAGAGTAAATCCTCACCTCTCGTTCCTCTTCTTGCTCTTTCCTGATTTGCTCCTGACGTACTTGCTCCGCCTCTTCCCGTTCCTGTGCTTCTCTCTAACAAATGTGAAGTAGAGTTTACGACACTGTAGCTGTGAATGATTCAAGAAAAAATGGCCCGAAACCAAACCTACATTTAACTACATTTAACTAAACTAACCATGGATATCACAGTATACCATACAAAATTACCTCAGTTTACACTGCTGTTTACAGCCTGTTGAAAGCCAGTCTCTTTTACCATGTAGCCATACAGCTGCTCTATTGGCTCCCAACATCACTTATTTGCACACTGAGGTGAGGCTGTCTCCTCAGATCTAAACTCTTCATGAATTTTCCTGTGATTGCCGTGATTACTAACTTGTGTGTGCACATAGACATGAATCAAAGAGCTGGTGTGGTGTTTTTGGGGTTTTTTTAGCATCTGGTCTTCATGGGAAGATGTGTGAGCTTGTTAAGGTAGTCCAATCTATGTAAAGATAGCATTTAACCTAGCCTAACATTAATTAGTTAATAAATTACTACAGATATGCCTATTATTCAACTACTTGAAATGCAGCATAATTATTCAAATTAGTACAATTCACTTGATTAAAGTTTACAACAATATATCTACGTGCTGTTTATACTCAACTTAGGAAATGAGTTATGCTCAAATGGTTTGAATTACTAAATGTAAATGGTTTAAGGCAATCAATTTCCTCAGACCACTTGAGATGACTCAAGTCACATTTTACTAACAATGGAGCTAAAAAGCTAAATAAGAAAATTTGCTTTCACCAACCTTTTTGCGATCAGCCTCTAAAGACAAGCGATAGGCTTCGTCCTGCTCCCGCTTCACCATTTCCCTGGCCTCGCGCTCATCCTGAGGACATGCAGGGGAGATCACGTCATAAAATCTAACACTAGTCACAATAAAATACAGGAATGGAAAACACAACCACTCCTGATGTTAGAACGCATGCAAACAGCACACAGAAAGTGATTAATGCGACATAAAAGGGAAACTTTGATTTCGTGGCACCATGAAAATGTCAGACTGACAAAGTAGGAAAGGAAATCAGACGGAAAGAGTATCTTTTGTGTTCCACTGCATACATCCAAGGGTCCATTTACTCCATTGTATGCGCGTGTCTATTGGAAAGGTTCCTGCCGGCCCACGCAAGCTCCAGTGGAGCGAAAAGCATACGGGTCTGCCCTGCATCCTGGACCACGAGGGGAGAAGTGAAGGAGTACCACTGAGGAGCAGGCAGGTGGATGGGCCTGGAGCATGCTGGGAGATCCACCGCAGGACAACCAAAGCAGGGAGGCCAAAATTTAACTGAGCCGCTGAAAGTAAATCAAATGGCAGCTGACTGCTCTCATATATTGCACCATCTTCAGTGGAAAAACACTAATACCAGCAAGACATGGTGAGGTGTTTTCCCAAACCCACTTGCTCTTACACGCACAGCAATGACTCCTCTGGTTTTAGAAAACGTCTGTTGCTAAAAACAGCGAGTCAACTTCAAGAACAAACCTTATGTGAATAAGAAAAGGGTCTGAACTGAATCAAGTCAGTTATATTCCTTGAATCAAATCTCTAGTCTACAATGAGCGCAACAGCAGCAGAGAGTGAGTGTCTATGTAGACAAATTTGTGGATGCACGCACACCACCAGCCCTCCCCTAGAGCTATCTTACATTAGTAATAAAACATACCATTAGGGCAAATATTTGAGTATTTCACCACATTTAACAGCTGTACACTTTAGGCAATCCCATTCTTCCAGTCTGAGGACCTCTGCCTCCATCAGGATGGGAATGTCTGTGGTTCAGCCCTGGCAAGTCTCAGAATTTGCCTCACAGCTGTCACGGAGCGAACGTCACACTGGAGGACTCACACCTCCATTACCCCAGCTCCATTAGCCTGCTAATGCATTACCCGCCACTTCGCATTCACCTCCCTAGCCAACAGGAGCCATTAATCACGCCCGAAAAAAGCGCTCGGTGCCTGGGCTGAGCTGGGCCGTACCCGCTGCGGGAGCATCCGAGAGCCAGGCTACAGCAGATCTTAACCGCACTAGAGTGGGGGCAGGGCTTAAATGGCTTAATGGGTGTAAACAGTGTTCATTATGATCATAAATATCCTCATACATCACTGTCTGTGTTATGCGATGCATTTCCTATAGTCCTATATTGTGCCTTGCAAGTCATAGTAAGTTGGTGGAAACTGACTCTTGCCGCTAATGCGTGTTTAAGGCAGACTTATTAAACACCTTGTCCTGGATCTACAACAGCCAAGGTCATCACACAAAAATGCTAATTTCAGTTGAGTTTTTTGAGACATTCATTCCAAACCTTCTGCCTTTAGCCACCGTTATAAATGTTCGGATCACAGATGCTAATAAAAAAATACCTTCTCAAATCATCCAGTAATAAGAGTATGGTTTCCACAAGGAGTACAAGTATATACTGTACCAAGCAGGTCAATGACATGTTCTCAGCTGCACTCTAAATGGCATGGCGTTCTGTGCACAGCTCGGTGGTGCTGAGCAATGCCATGGAGGGCAGACAGGAATCAAATGAGAAAAGCAGCCAGAGGGGACAACTAACCCATGCTTGCTATGTGAGCAGAACTGCAGCATACCCCACTCAGGCTGCTATGTGGAGTGACCCCTGAATGAAAACACCTGGGCACATGCCTACATACATGCATGCACACGCGTGTGTGTGTTCGCATGTGTGCAGACATGAGCGGTATAGCAACGATGCAATTTCTCAGTAAAACTGCCCAAGGTGAGTTCCAGAGCATGGCAGAACAGAGTGCCACTGCTCGGAAGGCAGCAGGGAGCTCAGGTCTGTTAGTTAATATACAGCTATGTGCTGCTTTGTGTTTCAGTCCTTTCTGTATGGCCCTGCCGTGGTGATCTTAGAAAGAACAGCGAAATCCTTTTTACAGAGGTACAATAGGGAAAACCGGTAAGCCCTTATAAAACTTACCCACCAACACACACGTCTTGTTTTTAGGCCTCATCTTTGTGTGAGAGTTTGTTTGTACAAAGTTCATTGATTTACAACAATCTGTGGTGGCATGCGGCGAAAGCATATAGAAACGGCATCCTGTTCATTTCTTTGTTATAGTCCATTCCAGGTTTGGTAGTGATCAAAGTAGCTAATGAACAGTACTTCTTACTGACCTAACACACACACACACACACACACACACACATACGCAAACACAATTTTACAGTGTGTATTTTTTTCTTGTTTGACTGTGTCAATTCTTAAGTGAGACAGAATCATTCTTTTGTCCTAGCCAGTCACTAAAACTCCGCCCTTTTGAGAAACGTTTCACTCTGTTTTATGAAGAGGAAAATAAGAACAGGAACTTGCATTTGGGCCCTCAGGTGAACTGACTTGCCAGGTCAGGTTTTTTTGTGCTGTTTAGCAGGCCCCTCTACCCAGGTGTGCAGAGGGGTCTCAGTAAGCAGGCACTTGACCTGGACTTGCTCACCTCGTCTCTGATGTCCTCTTGCTGCTGAGCAGTGAAGATCTCCATCGCTCCCATCAGCCTCATCATTAGCTCGTCCACTGTCGTGTTGCCTTGTAAACACACACACACACACACACACACACACACACATTTATATAACCCAGGAAAATAGGAGTGCATTCACCAGCAGCATACTTTGATCATCAGAAACTGTAATAGTCTGTAACCACCACTGTTAAACAGCACGAGCAACTCCACACGTATGAATGCTGCCTTTGTGAAAACCAGCCAGTGTCAGGATGCTCTCTGTGTTCCATCGCAGGTTACCTTGAATGACATTTAAAACCTCGTTGGACGTCCGCTTGCCCATGACGATGAGCAATAGGGGGAACTGATCCGTTTTGTACGTCCGGATGGTCTGTGCAACAACGCTCCCAAAATGCCTCGTGCACATGGTGAGCAGCCTGGTGGGGAGAGCCAGGAAACATGAGACTCCCACACTCGCACCCACACACTCTCGCACCCACCCACACACACAAACTCAAAGGGAAAACATTACACAGCCATTCTCTGATGGACAGAGACATAGACACAGAAAGAAAGACCAGCAAGTTGGCAGATAAAATGAAACAGTGAAAGGAAGAAAAAAAACCCAGATCATAAGGGAAGATGACTCCTTGTATATTAAAAACCCCTCTATTGTGTGTTTGCTTCCGAGTGACACCACTCTCCCTCTAAAAACACCATGGCGGCGTATTAGTATTCTGCTCCTGCCTCGCAGAATTTGATAGGCCAGGGAGGATTTCTTATTCCATTACAAAGACAGAACTTTAAATTAACATTTCACTGAAGGAAAAGGGTAGCACGCTGGCTTGCAGAGCTCACAGTAAATGTCATAATATTAATGAATTGCTATAGACTGAATGCAAATATAGATTAGATTCTCCCCTCTTCCTTTAATAAGCGCAGTCTTAATAACAGGCTGGTAAAATAGGGTGATGGAACCGACTAGTGTGAGGGGTTGGGGGGGAGAGAAAAGGCACTGAGGACTATTATGAGAATGAATTGAAAGTTGAACAAAATGACTGACTGCTTTACTGAAACAGAAAAGGCGTGTACAGAAAGTCAGTTAAATATTCCTTCACACTGAAACAGGTTTTACAAACTAGAAGGCTTATTTTCCAAAAGCATTTAAAGTACCATTTCTTCAGAGGATTATGGCCCTAGTGTATCCTTACTGTGAACCCATAACAAAAAATACACAGACAATGTATTAGGACCCATTTTCTCAGCATCATTTTTCACATACTAAACTAGTATTAAAATATTTCACATACTCGAGTGATGTTTATGATCCGTCATTTAAAACTAGTCTTTGTACTGACACACTTGCAGCAGTTTGAGATCCCATCCCACTGCCACACTTGTGTGACAGGGACATGCCAAGTGACGCGGAAGAAATCCAGGAGAATGTTAAGTTTCAGACCTCCTGAGGGGAGTGATTTTCCCCTGCACTGCCAACACCTGGTCTTTTAAACATCTCATCATGGATGACTAAATAATGGGAGTGACATCTTTCGCATACCTCACTTACTCTCTCTCACTCCCTCCCTCAATCACTCCACACACTAAGGTGTGCAGTGAATTTTCTCACGCTGTCAGCCCACACCTCTCATACTAGGGAATGTGTATGTTCGTTCACTCGTTCGTTCGTTCACTCACTCACCTCACTCACTCACAGCCTGAGCGGAATGGCTCCTCTGCGCATTCAGCTTCTGATCACTAGGGAGCAGGGTTGTGGCCCTTCAAGTGACTCCGGTTTGAGTCCCAGCTGTGCCATGTACTGGATTGATTTTGAGCTGGTCAGGGATGTACTGTGGCAGTAGTGTGACAGTGAAGGACCTTTGACAACCATAACACTAAAACTTCACAAATAATAGAAAAATAAAAATCAGCTTGCTAAGATCTTGTCATCTTCTGAGGGCCGCGTGTCTCATGGGTGATTACACTGGCATGTAGTCCACAGCGCTGTGCCTATGCATAACTAATCTGTTAAAAAGGCCAGTAAAACAGCCAAAGCAGCCAGCTAAGCACCAAGACCAGGTCTACTCTCTCCCCCACACACACACAACCACTGTGAACACTGCCAATCACCAGTCAGTCAGGCTCCACTCAAGAGCGTGAGAACGTACAAGAAAGCGTGTGCGCGCGCATGTGGTTGTGCGCGCGCCTGTGCGCATCAGGATATGACTTTGTCTGTGTGCCCACAAAAACACACGGACGTGTGTGAGTGTGCGTCGCCGCTTGCCGCTCATGAATAGCCCCAGATGTTGTCCGCCTTTAATCTGTGGTAGAAAGGCCCAGCTGGGGCAAAAAGCACTAGGGGAGAGCCGGAGGAATGGAGGCAGGGGCCCGGCTCAAGGAGCTCCTGCCAGAGCAGGGTCACTCGCCGCCTTTCGGAGACGGCCTGCTCCGGGAGGAGGCCTTTTGGGGTGAAGCCTAGTGGAAGGAAAAGCCCAGGCCTGCCCTGCAGCAAAGCCTGCTGGGTCCAATCAAGACTCCATCTGCCACCTGACCAGACCCTCCCTCGCTCCCCCCCCCCCCTTCACCTCGCCCTTTCTCTCCCCTTGCGCTCCTTAATGTCGCAGTGATTCGCAGCAAGGAAAAAATATGAAATTTACACCCTAAGAACTACTACAAAAAGATCTACCATCAACAGCTAAATAGTTAAGGGGATCTGTCGCTACACCGACTTTAAGCAAGAAACGAGGTGTCTTTAGAGTTATTATTCTACCTCAGGGAGAGCAGCACCCTCACATTTACATCCAAGGAAGCATTTTCAGTTTAAAAAGGTAAAAAACAAAAAATTCGTACAAAATCTGACAAGAAACGAAACTCAACTACCCTCCTCCACCTTTGCCAAAATGAAGACATTCTCAGCAGCAGACTGAATGAGAACTAGGAGTCTAACTGACCCTTTATTGGGGCAGATTAGTGCAGATTGCCCTGTCGGGGCCTCAGAAAGCAAACAACTGCTTTTGTCAAAGAACCCAATGAGGGATGAGAGGAGAGCAGACGGGGGAGGGGCAGAATCTCTCATTATGAGATCATCCATTTTGGGTGTGAAAATGCTTCCGATCTCACCCCCCCCCCCCTTTTATTTTTTTATTTTGAGTGGGTCAGTGTTTTGGCATGAGAGTGTGTGTATGTGTGTGTGTGTGTGTGTATATTAGAGAGTGAGAGTGTGTATGTGTGCGTGTTTGCGTTCTACCTGGCTTTGTTGGCTTCTTTAGTGACATCCCATGCCCATGTGATGAAGTTCTGGCTGAGATATGAGACTATGGAGTCTGCACACATCATCTGGGAGCAGAAGACATTGCTGAGAACACTGTCGTCATTGTGGAGGTAGATGGCCAGCAGCTTTCTCTGAAAAACAAAAAGGACAAAATTTACAATAAAAAATTGGTCCCCTCCCATTTCGAACCCGGCCGACCAAGGAGCTTAATTTCATCGAGCTCTTGCAGAGCATTCCTGACAATGGTATCCCCCATCTTGGTGGGCCTTGCAGGACAAGGCTCGCCATGAGCTTGGCTGCTGCGTGCTCTCGTGTTATTGTGGCGGGGTTTAGACAGCACTGCTCTCAACATGAAGCAGCCGTTTGTGCGCTGATGCGGCGGAGCCCCGGAGCTGTTGAGGCCAAGCCCGGCGTCCAGCTACGACGCCCAATCCAAATCAAATCGGCGCGGGGTAAATAAAACTTTCTCCGAGCGTGCTGGCGACAAAACAAGAAGTCGAACAAATCGCTTTGTTTGCTTTGCATCAAATGCCAGCGGCGCGGGTTAGCGGAGCGCGGCGCGCACAATATTGACGGCTGTCGTCATCCACGGCGTGTTTACGCGGCTCGCTCGCCGGACGGGATGGCTAATTAAAAAACAAACACTGCCATAAACATGAAAGGGTTCCCGGGACGAGGCGCGGGAATAAGCGCCGCCAAATTGCGGTGCGGCTCTAACCGGCATGCCCCCTGCTGACCCCCTGCCGTTTTCCCCTCAGCCCGCGCGGAGGCATCAGGGAGCGGGCCTGACCATTTCACGTGGGGGGGGGGAGCGTTATGGTGGTGACGAGAGCACCGGGCTAGACGGCAGAGAGCGCAGAGCGAGGGCCCAAGGAGCGCTGCTGTGTTTGCACAGCGATTAGAGCTTCAGAATAAGCAGCATGGCTCCTAGCGGGAGAGAACTCGGGCCTCTTTCACTCCTTCAATTCAACACCCTGAAAAGATTAAACACTCATGCTGGGTGGACAAGCAAATGCGCCGTTGGATGGAGGGAAGGTTTTTACACACAAAACAAGACACACACACACACACACACACACGTTGACTGTCCTACCCCCCAATTTTCCTCCAAATCCACAAAGCACCAGCTAGCGAGTGAGAGAATGTGTTCACCTTGAGCTGCGAAGACGTTTTGACCTATTGAGCCTTCTAAGATTTCCTGAGAGGAGTGAGAGAAGGTATTCTCTCTAATAACAGTCTTTAGGCAGCACCCTTCATATCCCGCCCCTCTATTACGAGCGGCCCCTCCTCACCACTTTCATCACATTGTTGTCCCAGCTCATCTTTTGTGGGGCTTTTCTTCGCCTGCAGAAATCAGGGCTCAGTCCAAATTACTGGGTCTGTTAAGGGCTAGAAACTGACCCGAAAGCTCTCACCCAGATCCCAGCTTCTCCCCACCTGTTCGGCGCAGAGCGAGGCCAGCAGCCTGAAGGAGGTGATAAAGGAGGGGACAAGGGAAGGGAAGGAGGAGGAAAGACGATCCGCCCTGTGAGCGGAAGAAAAACGGCGTTCACACAGCCGCCGGATGACGGCATCCTCCTCCCGGGCCTCTGTAACGGCACCCACTGTGAACCCGCCTGCGTTGGCTGGGCCGAGCGCGAGGATTAGACGCGACGCAACCCACGCCCCCCGCCGCCCCACGGACCGAGCCGAGTAACGTGCAACATGAGAGCCAGCTTTCCCGTCATGGCGCACAGGGCAGGCATGATGACGGCGCTCGCGGACCAACTCTTACGCAGAGAACAAGGAACATGTTTGTGTGGGCAGGACAGCCATTCTGAAATAACCTCATGCAAAAACCAGAGCACCAATAAAAATGTACACTACATGGCATGCAATGCATTTTTTATTCTTCCTGTACTGTCATCAAGTCAAACTAAAGAAGCAGAACTAAATGTAGCCTCATCACCTCACTAGGAAAAATGACAATAACATGGGGCCAATAAGTTTTCACACGCAGCAATGGGGGCCGTACACAGACCCAGACCCTCCGCCCCCCATATGTTTCCTTTGACGGGCATCCATTTTGATGCCCAGTGCACTGAGTAGATGTTTGAATCATAGGACGTTTTTAATTACAGTCGACATGGAGAAGAGAGAGAAAGGGAGACAGACACGGGGGGGGGGGGGGGTGTGAAAAGCTCTGCAGCCTGTAGAAAAGCAAACAGTGGGAAATGAGGAGTTCATATTACTGCTCCCGCGTGACCTCAGGCCGCAGCATACAAACGCCCCCATCGATCGCTAGCGCAGATTGCACTTAAAGCGCCGCACTAAAACAGAAGTGATCGGCAAATGTCCTCCGCACTAAGCTGAAGACTGATAGCAGTTCAGTGGTTCATGCAGGTACACACAGAAACAGAATGAAGGGAAGGTCTCATCACATGGCAGCAAAGTGCAGAGTAAGAAAGAGAATGATGGGCTGTATGGCTCCTGAGCATGATAATACCTCAAAGTAATTTAGACTTCCCACCAATGATGAGAAAATTCTACAGCCCAAAATAAGGTGAAAGAGAACACTCTTATTGCCACATCTATCCAACCAACTGGAGATAACAGAGGAATTTCGTTCTTCACGTTCCCGTGCCATCATGGTTCAGGCGTGGTGCTGTCGTCTTTTAGCTCGGGCATGATGGAGGTGCTGGAGGATCCATGAATTTTGATGCGCGCCTTTGTGTGTGAGCTAGAGTGGGGTTACTGTGATTAGCTGGACGTTAAGGGGATTTGGGCGAGGGCCGGGCTGCCGATGGGTGGCCTGTCAGGAGGGCCTTAGCGTTGATCCCCGGGGCTGAGCTCAAGGGTCCTCCGGGTTTTCATTAAGGGCGGATTGGGAGCATCTCTGCCTCTCCAGCAACACTTCATCAAATGTAGTGTTTTACTTAGTGATTAGCTGGCCAGGCCTTTGAGAGGAGGATGAGGACACACACATGCACACAATATCTGTTTAATGAGCAATCGGAGGAGATGACATGCACTAAGACTTTGAACAGGCTCTTTAATCGCTGGGGGGTGGAATTTATTGCCAGTTCTTGGGAGAACGGGAGAGGACAGAGAAGAATGAGAGAAAAGGGAATTTAGGGATGACTGAGCAGCAGGTGAGTTGGGATGCTCATAGAGAAAGAAGCTGACAAGCTCCGGCTCTCATTCATGTCTGCACTGCAGAGCTGGAAATCATAGGAGATGGATCAGATCAGAGCGAGACAGAGAGTGGCAGGAAAAGACAGAGAATCACAAGGCGGTCCGACGCTCTGTTTTTTCCTGTTGGGTTCATTTTCATCGACACTGTGTTTCCTCGAGGAGAGCGGCGGCCATATTGCGTGCGCTTGGGCGAGGAGAGGAGATCAGCTGGGGAACAGGCGAAGAGCCAGTCGAGCCTCCCCCTCGTGCTCCGAAACCCCCCTAACATCTTGCTGCTTCCTCCCTGTCTAATAAAACTGTAATCCACACAAGCTGTCAGTTGATACAAGCCTCCTTCAGAGGCCGCGGCGGGAGAGGCAGCGCTGAGCCGCTATAAATAAAGCTTCAGCTGTTCAAAAGGGAAACGGGCAAGTTTTAATGGGGAATTATGCCGACGGGAGGGAGGTGCTGTCAATCAGGCTGTCAGGAATGTTTATACACCTTGGAAGGTTAGAAATCTCCATGAGCACGAGCAGCAAGAGGATTTTAGAAGAGCGTGAGATTAAGTACAGCTTTTTTCTTTTTTCTCCCTCAAACAAAGTTTGTGAAACACAGGACTTGAATCTGTCTCATTTTTCCTTCACCTTTTACCTGTCAGGTATTTGACAGGTATTCTTCATGGCACATCACTCCTACTCTTCTCCATACTGATCTTTTGGACAAAAACCGTTAGCTACACTGGTGGAAGAACAGTAGGATGACAATCTGGTGACATCAATGTAAAACGAAGTTAAACTTGAAGATTGTCACTAACCGATAAAAACTTTAGCTTGCCCACAAGCTAGCTCACAGCCTTGGAATATAAACTGCTTATTTAATGAGGTTAAATAAATATCACACTCTTTACTACCAAGCTTTAATAGAGACAGAATGCATTTCCTCATGCTGAAGTTCGAAAATGGGGCTGTGAGTATACTCACATCTCTGGCTTTGCCATAAAAGGCCTCTTGAGATGCAGCCTCCAGGGACCCGATGTAGAAGACCGGATGGCAATCTCCATATCTAACCACAAACAGTGTCAAAAAACAACATAAAAATGTTTACTCAGTGCAGTTTAATAAATAAGAACACTCGATCATAAAGAGACTTGATTTTGCCTTTATGCCACCTCCATTTTGCATTTTTGGTTGTTACTGGTTATTCAACTTCTTACAGTTTTCATGTCTTATGTTCACTGATCATTTTAACATGGTACTTCAAGTCAAGTGTCCATCTGAAATTCCCAACTGTTAAAGAGAATTTTACAAAAGTTAAAAAAAAAGTCAAAAATGTTAATTCTGTATAACAGTTGTACAAAACAGAACTTTACAAATTCAAGTGCCTGCCAACAAAACACACTCTTCGAATTCTGCATGCAAAATATTCAATGTTCATTTGCCTGCAGTTATTACCAGCAGTATGGGCATAATGCAGCAAGTGACCTGAACCTGATAGACACTAAACAGGAGGGGAATAAAATGCCCAAAAGACCAAGTCTTCTCGTGGCCCACCTTGATGAGAACTCAGCAGTGAAGTGCAGCAAGGCGTCACCCTCATTCTCACTGTTCTCTGGCACTGAGGAGAGTAAAAACACGAGGGCAAGTTCTCTCGCACTGAAACTGGACGAGCCAAAACCACGGCCAGGAACTCAGCAGGAGAAGGGCATTTTTTACAACTTACTCATTGGCGACTTTCGACAGCTCGAGCTTCCCATGCCAAAGATTTCACACTCATCTACACCAAACTCGGACGCGTCCTCAAAGTCATCTCCTTCACTGTCGCTGACCATGTGGACATCTGTGCACTGCCATAAATACAGCCAGAGGTTTTTAAATTAGTTTTTTTTAGGTAATAAATAGCGTTTCTCTTACATCACTGGGGCTCAGACAATTTATGCTTTTAATTTTGATGCCTTAATATACTTGACTGGACTAGAAAGGGTAGCTAGGAACCTGAGAGGGAAAAAGTTATAATTATAATCCACTGCCATCCATTCATCAGATTCACAGAGGAGAAGGGAAAAAAAAAAAAAAAAAAAAATTCCCAGCCTTCGGAAATGTACGGAGCTAGGGAATTACAGTGTGAACACAAAGCAACCCGACTGTGACTACGTGGGGTGTGTTACATCGCCCATACTTGCAGTAAACACACTCATTCCAACTCTCAGTGCTGGTCCAGTTTACAGCACAACTGAGCAATTCATGTCCAGGCCCAAAAGACTGTGGGAGGCCCCTTGTCACTGACAAATTTAGAATTTCTTCTAACCTTTTCTTGCTAGAGTGCACATGTGGTAATGAACACAAAGAGACTAGGAATGACAGTAGCATCAACATGCCAGAAATACACAGCTGCTTTGGGTGACACCTAAAACTTTTTTTTTTTTTTTTTTTGGCTGGCTATTCAGGAATGATAAATTAATTCTAAAAATGAAGCCAGGCCAATAATGTCTGAAAAATTTTAAAAAGGAGTAATGTGAATGCACAGCCTCTGCTGCCCGTGCTTCGTTCCAAATTTCCACTCGGAGTTAGAAATTATCATCCACTAACAGTGTCAAAATTGAAAGCAGATAATGTATTAAAACACAGAACTTTCATAACTATTCATTATTGCATGTGATGTCATTTATTCGTATGTGGAATCTAGCAACCAAGCAAATTAACATACACAAAATGATGTACTCAGCTACTCTACAAATATCTTTAATAACTAACTAACTAAATAAATAAATAAATACATTTGACATACAACACATTTGACAAATGGGTTTACGCATAAAATAGTAAGCTAACAAACATGGCTTAAAAAAAAACAAAACAAAAAAAAACAACCCCAGGGGTGTCGAGTATGTTAATGAGTGTGTGACGTGTCATCCTATACCTCCTCAGTGGGCTCCAGAGCACTGGCTGGGGAGGATCTTCTGCACACGCTCAGGCGATGGCACGGGTAGGTGATCCCACAGGAGGCCAACGTCATCTGCACACCAACAGCAGCACAGGCGTCAGACGCACAGCTCCACGGAGTGACGCGGCCACTGCCGCAGCCAGGCTGGGAATGCCGGGCTGGGGGTCACCCAAGTGTTGGATGACGCGAGGTTTGGTTTCTGGCACGGCACCACTAACACTAGGTTAAAATAAAGGCGCTTGTATATGATTCTGAGGCGCATGTATTTGACATGCCAGATACAGATTAAACCCCAACATGAATTAGAATCATTCTCAAAGTCAGAAGCTGAAGTGGAGTGATGAGTGCTAATGATTTTAAAAAGCAATCTCTCCCCAAGCCAGCATGCTCGCAGCACCTCCACGCTGCTCAGGTGGGGGAGGGTTGGGTGGAGGTCTGGATGTCTCATTAACTCCCCATCTGCAATGAAAATGTCAGCAGGCCTGCACACGACAGGGACTCATTAAGGCCCGCCGACCCCTCGCACCTCCCTGCCGGCGTGGAGCAGAGTGCATCAGCTTTATCAACACTTACCTGACATTAGCATTTAGTGCTTTCGCCGAGCCTCACCTGCCGCTGCTGTTCTGCTGGATGCTCCCGCCCAGCCCCGCGTCAGTTTACTCAAGACGTACTCAGCCATGTCTTCTTATTACAGAGCCGATAATTAAACCCTAAGCTCAGCTCTAATGTAGCTCGTAAGACCCGTCATAAGACCCGTCAATACCACAAACCTGCATCATCCACATGGCCCACGAACTAGGTAACAAAAGGTCAGTGTCTAGAAGCTTATCTAGGCAACAGCTAGCCTGCAGGCTGATAAGACAGTGGGGGGGGTGGGGGGTGATCAGATCAGGCCTATTGGTGTAAATGAGAAGGGCAGGAGAGCAGATGTCATGGGGTCACAGTGTGTGCTACTGTCAGGCATGGGAGCCAGCAGGGCACTTGCGAATCGGAATGTAATTGAGTTCTGAAGGATGAAAAATTCTGATGGGTTTGTACTCAAAATCTCACACATAGATTTACCTTTGAGGAGCAAAAAAATCTAACAGATATATGAGCTACTTGGAAAGAAAAGTAAGGCAGTTATGAGACGTCAAAGCAATGCTGCAAACTGAGTAATGTTGCAAACAGACTTGCAGATGGAAATATTGCTTCCTCTCCATCGTTCCTCCAAGTAGAATGATACTGCCGGAATGTCAATTAAATCTGAAATTTAAAAGTTGAATGAAATAGAAAACCTAACCAAAACAAACCGAAATGAGGCAACAACAAATTTTCCATAGTCATTCCATTCAATGGACAACCACATAATGCAGTGAAGAAAAAGTGAAGTAAGCATTTGGGAAAGCAAAGCTACATCACATGAGCTTGGGCCCTAGCCCACACAGATGACAGATTGTGTTTCTTGTCTTTCAGGACATAAAACAAGTTTACTGTACAAAAAGGCCCGAGAAAGAGCAATGGTCTAGGTGGTTAAAGCAGACGGGAACACCTGGGGAGAAAACACTTAACTGGATTGCCTTATTGTCCAAACATCTGACCTTTTCTACAGGAATCTCGAGTGCTTAGACCAGTGTAACTCTGGATAACCTGGAATCACATTTCACACCATCTGAAAGACTGTTACCAAACACTAAAAAAGGACAGTTAAAAGCATACAACTACCAACGAAAGAGGAAACAAATTATGTTGTGGCTGACGTCAGGCAATGGTGTGGTTTGTACAGAGCTGGGTGAGCGTTCAGGAGAGAGATTTTTGCAGTGCTGCAAATGGATGTCTGATTCCATCATCCCTCTCCTCCCCAGGCAATCAAACGTGGAGTGCTGGCTCAGGCTTCTCAACAGTGGGATCTCCCTATTGCCCTCATAAGAGTTTGAATCAAGTTTCATCACTCCACCATACAATAGGGATTTGGAGACAGGGGCAGAGGAAGCTGGCTATATAGGAAGCAGAACATATGAAGGAGTGCCCCCCCCCCTCCTCCCCTCTTCCTCACCACGTTGCGAGACGAGCACTGCTGGCTGCTTGGGTGCCGAAGAGCCGCAGGCTACAGGGGAGGGGTCACTCCACGACCCCCAACCAACACCCCCCCCACCCCAAGCCCTTTCCCCCACAACCCCCTGCTCCAACGCTGCACAATGAAGCAGCCCTTCTCCTTTAGGATCCTCTTAATTACCACTCGCTTCAAAGGGCCTTGCAGTGGTGAGCATGCAGAGGAAGATTCCTCTTTCTCTCTCCAAACAAAATCTTGCACACTGCCCAATTCTTTTACTTTTCGCCCCCTTGTGCTTCTCCATTCTTCACTCTGAGTCTCTCTCCGGCAGCGAGGGTGAGATAACTGCTGCAGACAGCTGCACTGTCTGCTGTTGAGCACCGGCAAAACACCTCTTTCACAGAGTACCACAACAGACTGCAGAGAGAGAGGCTGAAGAGAAGAAAAGAAAGGACAAAGTCCCGCCCTAAACACCTGTTGGGGCCTTGCAGGTTATTGGCAGTGTGTCAACCTATGGTTTTAGCAGTGGGCTAGTCTACTTCTTCTAAGCCCTGGGGCAAGAATAGGGTCTTTTCTCTCTAAACTAGTATTATGTATTATTAATTCATATAGACTGATAATGATACTTCACATATACTATACTGATAAAAATCTAAATATTGAAAATGTGCTTTCCATGTGAAGAGCGTCACAGCTTTGAGCTCATAAGGGCTGAAAGGCGAACAGCAGGGGAAAGTGTGCAGCAATGACACCATTACACTGGACAGGACATGTAGAGCGCACCTAAAGTCAGACGGTGGGGGCCGAGAGAAAGCGACATGCGGCGGGCTGGTGGTTTGGTAGTGCGTGGAGGTGTGCGCGTATATCTCCCTGCAGACAGCAATCTCACCAAGGGCTCTGGGTGGCTTAGCTCTGAGCCCTGTCGCTACGGCAACCAGCAGGCCCAATAAGCCTCCTCCTCGAGTCGACAAGGTGAAGAGCCCATAAGAGGCGAGGGGCACACAGCTCCTCAGAGAGCAGGCGCAGTAATACATTAGCAAACACCATGAAACACTGGATAAATGTCAGCAATTATGGGGGAAAGGACTCTAATAAGGACGTTTCTGCAGCTGTCAATCATTTCCACAGGTGTTTAGTAAGGCTGCCGGTCAGAAGTGACAAGCAGTGGGGAGAGAGTTGGGCTGAGGTGTGAGCTCCGAGACAGAACACCGAGAGAGAGAAAGAAGAGAGAGGAAACAAGCGGGAGAGTCTTTATTGACAATATTCTGTGTTGATAGTAACAGTTAAGTAATTTTTTTTCTTTTCCCTACAATCTGAGTAAAAGGCCAAAACACCCGTTTTTGTGCTCTCTTGTTTCTTTTTTAAATCACACCCCCCCCCCCTTGCACCTCACACGAAACGATCCAGCAAGTGCACTTAGCTACGAAGAAGCATGAAAACACAGGTAGCAGACAGAGGCTGCCTGTAATGTGAGCTGTAACAGGCCTCCTGCTGCCTTGTCCCTTCCGACACTATCCCACATTCACCCAAACACACACAGAGCAAAGACAATCTAGAGGAAGTAAAACAGACTACAGTTTGGACACCTTTTGTGGAACAGAGTATTTTAAAAATGCTTACTGACAAATGCAGGTAAAAAGCATCAATGTAGTGACTGCACTTTTTATAAAGGTTATTAACGCCATATAGAAACAGTTTATGAACTTTAATAACCAATAGATCATAAATCGAAAGGTTCAATAACAGTAGATCAAGGGCACAAAATAAACATACAGAATCATCCCCTTTACTGTGTCAGGCAGAAATGCAGTGGGAAGGGGTTATGGGCTACCTATGGGCTACAGGAAGAGCCTGACGGAAGTTAGGAGAAGCAGCGGTGTGGCTAGAGTGAACCATTGAGCCATCTGACCGAACACTTCTGTTCGAGATGTGTAGGTAGTCAGAGATGGCACCGATCCAACAGCACATATTGGAATACGCTCAATATCAGTAAAAACTGCTGGATTGGATGTTGGGAGAAATATTTTTAATGAAACCAATCCAATGTCATCACAAACCCAACCTGAAAATAGCACAGCAGTGCTTTGCAGCAGCACACAGCAGGTCCTGTGATAATAGCAAGCTTAGACGGAACAGTTTATACACTGCTGCAGAGTTTTTCTTCACATTAACAATTAAAACTATTAGTCAACTGCAATGTACTTGCACATGTGTGATGAGTTGCATCGCCAACATGTAGTTTTGATAACCCCGTGTGATTGTTACATGTGACAATCTTTCAAGAAGGCAGTTTAAGGTTTATAAAAAACATTTAAAGCAGTATATTGGCTCACTAGTTTCCTGGAGGCCCAGAAGGGCCACATTGTATTGCCTACTGTGATGAGCAGTGTGATAACTGCATTTTATAAGCAAAAAAAAATTTGAACATAAATTTACAGAATGTGCAATGCTCAAAAGCTTGAATGATGTTTAAAAAAAATGTACTTGTTTTAAAATTATCGAGTTGCAACTGTTTTAGATATGGGGCAAAAATTACTTTAAAAGTGACATAACTGTCTAAACAACCAAAATAATTCAGTCGTCTCCATCTGTGTACACCGTTTCTAATTAGCAGCAGAACATCTTAAGAGAAAGAAAGAAAAGTAATTAAATAAAGAATATTCTCACCCACTACTAGGAAGACCAGTTCTCAGCTACTGAAATCTAAACTGACTACTGATAAGTTTTTCCATTTGTCTCCTATATGAGAGCAAATAAAAAGTAGAATGAGAGAGCGTGCGAGTAAGAGTAAGGGGTAATGAAGAAAAGGCACAGCAGCCAGTCTTTCAGATTCCTAGTAAATGTATTTCTAAGCCCTGGCTGTCCTGTGCATTGGTACAAATCCTAGGAGATGAGACAGAATTAATGAGATGCGCATAGAAACAGGTCGAATTCCACACTGAGGCTTTTTGCTGTGATGTTCAGCCATCTATTGCACAGTGCTGGGTCATTATTAAGGGCCAGTGTTTTTAATATCCCCTCCAAGCAAGCTTGGGCAAGGTAAGCGATCTACGTGGCCGAGGGCAAGCCTGCCACAAACAAGTACTTGCCAAACAGAGCAGGAATTAACGATTTAATGTGGCCTAAAGAGCGTTCATGAGTGGCAGGTCGTTCCACTCAACCATGCTTGTGGCTTCAGGTCGCAAGCGAGCACACTTCAACTCCTAAAGTGGCCAGGTTTGAAGTGGGCAGCGTCTGTGGTGAGAGGGTGTAGACTGAATGACCTCATTTGTGTTGTGCTTTTTGCAAAGAGACAACCTCTCCACTCACCCTTGAACAATACACATGTTAAATGAATCAGGCCAGGCACATTGGACAGACAAAAAAAACCACAGATATAGAGCATTCATTGTGAAGGTGGCTAGCAATAAATCAAATACAAAACAAAGCACTCAAGATGGTCCATTCTTTGTCATGATTCTCTAAACTTAAAAGCAGCTTGAATGCTTTGGTTATAACCTTTGATAAAAGTAAAACAGTCTCAACAGCCTCACTTAACAAAATTACATAGGAAACACTTGCTTATTGTGTTTGGTTTTGCAGGTTATCTAGAATTCAGCTAAAACAATTGATCCAGAAAAACAAATTTGTTCATCATCAGGTAGGGGTAGTTGCTTTTTAATCTAAAATCTGGCAAGAGACCCGCCACATAAGGAAGCTTGGTAAATATGTTTCAAAACACAACCTACTACTATTTTTCCTATTACTATTACAAAAGGGAATTCTACACTTAACAGGTCAAAGGCATAATGACAATTTGTACAACTAACAGGGAAAATTTCCCATGGTGTTATATGGTTGATTACCATGGAAGGGTATTAAGACTTTGGGGGTTCTTCAGAGGTTAGTGTTTGGGCCTCTTCTGATCAGTGTGACTGCATAAAAGTGAAAGGCAGGCAGTAGTGCCCGGGGGTGGGAAAGGTCAGTGACACTCCACTACATGAGCTTAAATGTCCACATCTCGGGGACAACAGAGGGGAGTAGCTCCGTGACATCTTAATTAGTCTCAGCAGTTCTGATAGGGAGATGCTCAAAGCATAACCAAGAGTCCAGAAATACCAAAGTAAATAGGCATTATGTATCGATGTGTGTTTTGAAGCAACATTTTTATCCAAAAAAGTGATCTTTCAACTTTATTCACATGAAGGCTCACCATGCATTAAAAACAGGATGAGAAGGAAAAACTTACTGAGTCATCTGAGGCCGAGGCAGGCCAGCCTTCCCACTGTTGATGCCTCACTGGGATGTTCGTCAAGTCTGAGATGTTCCTCTTAACCTGAGGTAATAAATAAATAAATGAACAGAAATAAGAATGCCACAGAGAACAGCACATCAGCCACATCAACTGTGGACACGTCTATATTCTGTAACCTACCTATTTAAGAGGTCTCAGCAAAATGTTTGCATAAATAAAATCTCTCACTTAGCTAAGCAAGGCATTCATATTATGGAGTGTGTGTGTCTGCATCATAGAGGAGACAGGCAGCGGCTTGAAAGAGACTGGGATGGAAGGGGAGAGGGAGACATTCCGCGGATACCTCCCGTAATGCCCAATGCCAACAATGCTTCACTCCGAACGAGACAGTATTTCTCTTTGGCGTTTTAGCCGCCTGCGTGTCCGCAGATGATAACATTGCGTGCTTTCAAGCAGTTCACACCAGCCCTTGCCCCAGTGCCACTGTTGATTTAAAATCCAACGCCAGGCTGATGAGCGCAGCGTGAGGGTGATCAAAGCGGGTGCCAGACGGAGCACCTTAGCCCCTCAGAACACGCCGCACCCTGCGGCGCTAGATACAGAAGCAGATCAAACTGGCCTTTGTGCAGGAAAGTCCTCCCTGCTGTACAGCCAAATCCCACAGAGAGCCAACAGAGTGGACGTGGACCCGCAGCCAGACCAAGGCCTTGCGCCCGTGGAGGCGGAAACTATGGCCACATGAAGGCTGCAAAAAACAAAGGAGAGGAGCCAGAAAGTGAGGTGCTGGTGCTGAGAGGAAAACGGTGGATCCCTCGATCAGGGTTTACATGCCCAAGGTTAACCTAAACATATGCTTTTTAGGAACATAGCCTTTCATGCATTACATCGTTTTCACCAGCACAGCACCAACCTTTCGTTGCCTTCCATTCTCCACAATGTAAAGCGTGCATGCACAAAGGCAACGTCTCGAGTGCTTTGGTCAGATATATACATAAGCCAGGGGAAAGGGACTCTCATATTCAGCACACCATCTCGAGTCGAGGACTGCCCCGATACACACGCTCAAACATCCACCAGTCCACAAACTCGGCTGCGCGCTGCATTTTATGAAATGCGCAGGGGTCAGCCGGGTTGGCCAGTGTTATTACAGAGTGTAATATCTGTGTTTGACCAGAGGGCTACAGGGATTTGGCGGCCCAGGCCTGACCGGCAGGCTGCCGCAAACACCCTCGCTTGTCTGTAATGAAGCGTTTGGGGTCAAAGGGCATCACAGCCCAGGAGAAAGAAGAAACTAATGCCAACCCAGAGGTCCTGTCAGTGGCGCTCAGCCGCTCCAGAGTGCCGGTCCTCTGTGGGGCTCTGGCATTTCACCACTCACTTCCCCAGGCCTCTTGTTATGAGCACCAGCCTACTGTCAATATTGCCAAACTTTCCCTACCTCTTGACGAGGGCTTTCTATCATGATTCAGATCCAGATAAAAGCTCTTTATTAGGTGTTCGATTTTGACTGGGGATTTCAACGTTGACGCAGGTGTGCTGGGTTCCGGAGAGGCACTGAAAAATGGACCTGAGAGAGATGGCGATGGGTTAGTGAGGAAGCAGCGGAGATGCTGCCTGACTGACGAGCCTGAGAGAGCAGAGGCAGAAAGCTCTCCAAGGCTAGTACTAGTTATAAAGTGAAAGCCATTTGTTCAGCACCGCAACAGCGGCACCATTAGCTATTCATGAGCCAGGAACCGCGGCTGTTTCCCCAGTCCAGCTCCCTCAATCTAAACATACTCATTACCAAACTAGATGAGGGAAAAAAAAATTTCTATATTAAATATAAACAGGGAAGGATAAACAAACAAATCCACAGGAGGACTATTTATTTATCACTGGTTCTTGAATTAAAAGAGAGAGTTACGAGATATTCTGAGCAGATGATATTTGTATTGTGTTGAAGCATTCTTCTGCAGGGCACAATGACGTTTGATTAAACCATAACAAAAAGACTCAGTGCTATTAAATTTAAGCTCTCATGACATTTCATTTTAAATGTCATAACAGACTCTTCAGCACTGAAAGCAAAACTGCGGTAGAGCGGGAAGAGAGGAAAAAATGGAAACGGCTGACAATCTCACAAAATACTGTGTGATCTCCTGAATGAAGACATTTCAGCTGCCATCAAAAAACCCCTTCACAATGTGCGCAGCTGACACCAGGGATTAGGGCTCACATTTTACGCTCATGTACATTCCTCATCTTATAATAAATAAATAAATAAATAAATAAATAAATAAAAAACCTGAGAGGGGTATAAAAACTCTGTCCCATCAAACAGATTTATCAACTTTTAGGGTATATACAGATATTTTGAGATTAGCTTCTCAGATGGTCTTGATAATACAGTGTGATATGAACACACAGACACTTCACTCAAACGCAGTAGCCCGTTGTCTTTTGCTGCCCCCTTACTGACAAAACCAAAACTGCATTGTTTGGAAAATTTTATATAAACAGATCTTTTTTTTTTTTTAACTTTATAAAGAAAAGAAGTGGAACAGTTAAGTCCCATAAGAACTTGGCACACATATAAAGAATCTCTTTGCATATATCCAAACAGAGAGAACAATGGTAAGATGCAAATGTCTGCACTTACTCACTGTTGTAAATATTAAAATTTGTAAGCACTAAATTACAGCAAATTCAGAATATAGCAACATCAGCAGTGTCATAGTCCCAGATGATCATTTTTGAGCGAGTATACATTATACTGACACAGGTAATTAATACAATACTCATAGGCAGGCAAATAAGTGCGTGAGAGCCCACGTATGTACACGTGCATGCGTTCACACACACACACACACACACACACACACACACACACACAAACAAAATGTGCTTGCGTGCTTGCGTGCATGCGCGCGCGCACACACACACACACACACACACACACACACACACACACACACACACACACACACACACACACACACACACACACATTAATGATCCAATCTCTCTAAATGCCAAGTACTGGTAATCCCTGGTTGGAGAGGAATCAAAGAGAAGAAAAGGTTGCCGTTAAACAGTCACAAGCTCTTCAGTACCAGATGCCTTTCATTCACACTCTTTTACTCTCCATCTTTCTTTTCTTCCTCTTCGCTCGTCCCTCCAGCTGCGCGGAGAAAAACAGCGGCGGCGGAGAGAAATCCCTGGGACAGCTCGTCTGGTCACGGACCGGGCGGCCCTATCGGCCGGCCCCATTCGAGCCACCACTTTCCTGGCAAACATTTGCTCTGAGGCTTAGCCCGGACCGGCACTCAGGGTTTGGGAATGCCAATCAGAGGGAGAGCGAGAGGGAGAGAGAGAGAGCGCGAGAGGGAGAGAGAGAGAGAGAGAGAGAGAGAGAGAGAGAGAGAGAGAGAGAGAGAGAGAGAGAGAGAGAGAGAGAGAGAGAGAGCACGGCCCGGGGCCCAGCACATAGGAAGGATAAGGGTGCATTCCCTGGGAGCCTTTGGCAAAGACAAACAACAGGACACTCGGAGGCTCCCTTTCCCGCTCCCGCTCGCCTCCATTGATATGCACAAGCAGAAAAGCATCGGCTGGCCCTCGGCAAAGACAAAAGGCCGGCAGAGGGGGAAAAGATGGCTCGCCGAGGCCTCCATATGTGTCGCCACTGTGGTGAATAGGCGAGAGGGCAGAGCTGGGACTCAGAGTGCTGCGTGTTGCTGTTTTGTTGCTTTTTCACACAGCCTTTCTGGGCAGTTTTTAGGCCATGACTATTTATTATTAAAAAAAACACACACACACACACACACACACACACACACACACAGACACCACAACATTCAGCCCCTCTTATGTAACTTTTTCACATCACCGAAACGTTTAAGGGGAACACTGACTCCCTGTGGAGCTTTTCATTCCCAGTCTTTATTTATTTTGTCCTATTTTGGCTAAAATTAAAAAAAAAAGCAAAAAAAGCTCAGACAGAATTGGTAATAATAATAAAAAAATAAAAAACAAAAAACAAAAACAAAAACAACAACAAAAACAACAATTGATAACAGATAACTTGATCAACACACAAATTTCTATGAAGTTGTTTTACCATTAATCCGCAAAGTAGTGCTCATTTTGTAAATGTTTACTGAATTCATGGCTGTTTAAAAATGTCCAGATGCATGGCAAATATAGCCCTAGCACAAGAAAATTCTCTCCATCTCCCCTCTCTCCCTGTTTGGGGTGAAAAACCCCGGAATGCCTGAGGACTGTGGAGCGGGAGGCCATGGCGGCCTGTTTGATTAGGCTTTGTCCTGCGCCCTGGCTCCCCTACCAAGCCAGCGGGGCCTGGTCCTCCTCTCCCCCATCTCCCCCCCGGGCCCGAGTCCTCCCGGCACACCGCCTTACCCGGTCATCGTAATCCAGGCAGAAACACTTAAGGATCACAGTGGGTGCTCATCAAAACCATCTGTTGGGGGAAGGGGGAGTGCTCGTCGCTCGCACTTTAATCTCTCCAATTAGCACCATTACAAACCTGTCAAGTAGTCTGATTACTGTAATGGTGAGCGGTGGCATCGAGGAGGCGACGCTCCGAGCAGGAGACGCTGGGAGCAGGGAGGGCTGGCGACGAGACTACTGCTAGCGCAGCACACTGCCACAGGCCTTCCCTACAGGGACTAATGGCCAATACAGCAAATATGGGCTGAATATATGCCGACTAAAAAGTGACACCAGTTGAGGTATGCCTTAATCTTTCACATCACTAACGGAGTCGCCATATGGCTCATAAATGTATCTTTAATTCTTATTACAATAAAAGGTTCGGAGGTGAGGTTTAGGAAACGTTGCCTATGGCCATTCAAATACCAAGAAATATATTAATAGCATTACTACTTTTATTACATTATGTGAACACAACGAAAAATAAAATCCGACAATTACAAAATCAGTAGTACTAGCTAATGGAGTTATCTTTATTTTAAGAGGTAGTTCCTCAGAGAGCATGAAATTGGTTTAGATGAAAACGGTTGTGTAGCTTTTAAATGTCAATCCACTTCAGTGTGAAATTATATACTTTTTGAGCATCATAGCCCCACCCTGACTAGAGGAACCATTTGTCTACTGGAATTAAACACATTTCAGAAGCCTATTTAAGAAAAAAAGTCAATTAAAAAGTTAACTAATTTTTTAAAATCGACAAATCCATTAAACAGCAAATCAAAATCTGGCCTAACAGACAACAATGCTTCCCAGCCTCCACAAAATATTCCCACCATAATATTAACTCTACCTTTACATCTGGCTATGGAAATCCCAGACTCCTCAAACGAACTTTAAGACGACAAAAAACACATCGGGGATGTGGGGTTTGTGGGCGGTGGTACTGTGCAGCCCAGTACGAGTCTCCCTGCACAAGAAGAAGCTGAAGCAGGCCATCAATGCCAAGCATGTTCCACTTGATGCTGAGCATGCTACCTGCTGGGAATTATTCATTCATGCAGGCCCTGGCGAAGTACTGCGCGTGGGTTACCCGGGGCCGGCCGGGGAGAATGCGGGGGAACCGGGGGTGGGGTCACGCGCTTGGAACCGGGGTGCCTGGGTTTTGCGCCCAGCGTGCAGCCAACTTTAAAACACGGTGCTGCAGTCTGTTAAATGGAGAGCTATAAAAGGAGAAGGCTCCATTCAGGTCCTGGGGGAGAGGGTAGGGAGTTGATTAGCTTTTTGGGGGGGGGTTATGGTGTTAACCCTCCTCCTTCTCTAAGTAGCAGCTCTGGCAATAGCGGCCACAGTGATGAGTGAAAGGCAAACAGAGAGCCGGAGTGCTCCAACATATTGATGAATATTTCATCTGCTCCCAAATCCACTGTTTAATTTCGCCACCGAGAAATTAAGCGCCTCCCTCGCAGACTCCGCTCCACAAACACAGACCCCCAAATGTCTCTTCCATGCTGCGCCAATCTGCCCTGTGAGCAAACGGCTTTGGGCCGTTTAGGCCTGACCGACCATGGCTGTGTGGACAGCTAAAACCAGACTGGAGAGAAAGCATGACCAGGAAAGAATTTGTTCAGTCTTGACCACATGGCAGGCAGACATATTGTTCATCGCTGCTCCTTAAGCCAATATGGGATAGGGTGGCGACATTGTGCAAATGAGGAGTTTCCACTCGTTCAGCTTCGGATCCTTTTATTATTAAAATTCTAACCCAGAGCTTTTACTATTTTATTAGTTAAAGACCATCCCAACAGACACTATATGCTTCTATTCATGTGCAAAAGCCCAACAGGGTGAATAAATGGAAGAGAGACATTTATATAAAGAAACCCACGCTGACATGTGAACAGAAAGACAGGAAGCTGTGTGACGCTGCCTCACCTCCTGGACGGTTCTGCTGCCGGGGAAGTTTAGGCTGTACTCTCTCTGTGCCTCCCGGTGAGTGATGACCAGCAGGTAGTTCTGATTTAATGACTCTTGCTGGAGGCTGCTCAACAGAGGGAACAATAAGAGAAAAGCGAGAGTGGGTTAGAGTCAAGCGGTGGACGAGTCGGGGCTCGCATGCGCTCTTCTCCCTGCCGTGAGGAGAGCTTCTCTCCATCTCCCCAGGGCCTGTAAGCTCAGACAAGCCCCAGGCCCCCCGCAGTTCTCCCCAACCTCACCACCGCAAACCACAGAAGCCTGTTGTCTTCCAGCCCAGGCCCAGCGGGGAGGGGGAGGAGCAGGGGCCACGACATGCCCCCGACACACCTCCAACACCCCACACCCCACCTCAAACTGGGCCATCTGGAGCTCCACGCTGTCCGATTGATCCGAGCTAAGAGGCCTAAACTCTTCCCAGAGCGGTAGAGGGCACGCGACTCTCCAGCACGTCCCCGTGAGCTGGGCCTCGGAATCACCAGGGACTGTCAGAGAGCTCCGGCGGCGGCCGTGCGAGAGCAGGGAGCCTGGCTAGCGGAAAGCAGCTGAGGTTAAGTAGCGGTTTGAGCAAACGCTCTGCTTGTGAGCGTGAATATGAATCAACAGCTTAGGGACGAGGCTGCTGGCTAATCATGGTTCAAACGAAAGCGCAGAGGAAGAAGAAAGGCGGGAATTAACGTGTAGTGCACACATTAATTATGCAACCGCTGCCTTAATCTGAGGAGCTTTGAACAAGCTTATGTTAACAGAAGCCCACATTTACTGTAATGACAGCATATTTACATTGACTAAAACTGTGGAATCAATATGTAAATGTAATGTTTGTTGTAGCTAGGAGGGAAGATTGGAAATTGGCGCAGTTGGATGAGTGAATGCATATGTGATGGTGCAGAAACTGGGAAAGAAGGCTGAGACAGGGAGTTAAAAATGTGTGTTTAATCAAGGGTGGAGGCTCACTGTATGAAGTAAAAAAAATTTTTACATTTTAAAATGTGAAAGATGATTTGAAAAGGATGACTTCATCCACAGGATTCGCATCTTCAGAATTTTTTAGTAATAATATGTTAAAGGTTTGTTTCCAAAGGAAAATTAGAAATGATCCAAGTAAAAATGGAAAACACACACCAGAAATGTCAAAATTCATAGTTTGGTTTAAAAACTAAAAATAAATTTTTTTTAAAAAGTTGGGTTTTTTGGGTTTTTTTTTTTTTACATACTGTAATATAATATGCATCCTATTCCAGGCTATACATAATGTGCAAAATAAAGACAACAAATATTTATGCTACAAGTTTATTTACATTTAGTGAACTGAACACACACACACACACACACACACACACACACCCCATTCACACCACACGAGATGCCGGAAAGAAAATGTGACGATGTCAGAGAGCAGACAAACGACTGTGTAAATGAGGAGGAGTTCTGAGGAGATTGGTTTCATCTCACAGGCATAAGCCTTGTGCCTGCCTCAGGACCCCAGAGCACAGTACAGAAACCGACTTGATTAAAGTCCCTATGTCACATTTCCCAACACCCACCCCCACACCATGCCATCCGCGACTACATAACACATACACTGCCACTTGTTTCCTCCAGTTATTATTTTTGTTTACCACTGCAATGTTTCTCAGGCCACTGTACCTCAGAGGAGCTCAGACTCAAACGATGATATAAAGAACAATGGTGCCATGATTAATTTGTATTTGTGGAGGAGAAGAAAAACAAGTTCAAATTAAAAAGTTCAAATTAAAATAACCTTAAACAAACATCTTCTGGAGGCAACAGAAATGGAGGATTTATTTTAAATTATTCATCGGGCTGCATTATTTATGCTGGAGATTAACAGTTTGGATAAGTCTCCGTGATGTGAAATGAGAGCGAGCGAGCAGGAGTTAGCTTTGGTGAGTGTGTGTATTACACTTGGCTCATCACTGGATTTCTGTAACTACCTTGGACAGAGTCTCTCCTGAAAGCTCCACAGCCGGCGCTTTATTTACTTTCAAACAGAGGAGAGGAGCGAATGGGCTCAGAGATGTGGCGAATGTTTGATTAATCTGTTTGGTGAGGTGTGCGCTGCCGTAATTGCCTACAGTGGCTCTTATTTGTTAAGTATTGTCCCATTTTCACAGTCTGCTCCCAATTATAACAGCGAGACCCCATTCGTGAATCTGAGCTAAAAACTGTGAGCTGAAAGAGTAACACCGACGCACTCACCTTCAGCACATGCGAGTGAAGAACCCTTCCTACAACACAGAAGGCAAGGCAATGGAAAAAATGATCGCATTAGCCCATGTGTTCTACCGCGTCATAAAATGCCTTTCATATCGCGATTGCCATTGACCTTGTTTTCTAAGGCAAGGGTACGACTTGGAAAAGCGTTCCTTGACAGTGCAGAGGGCTGGCAAGAGCCGGGTTCAGCTTCAAGCCCCAGCTGCACCACCTGCTGTCCCAAGACCCTTAAGGACGCCACAGAGAGGAAAAGAAATTAGCACTCCTTTCCATAATTTTATACAGGAGTTCTCCTTTGTGTATTATAGTCTAGGCATCCAGCTAGGCCCATTTTATTTACCTGCATCTTAGTGGCGAAAGCAAAATAAATAAATGGTGTACAGAAAACGTACCACAAATAAATTTGTGGTTTTATTTTAAACAGATGTCGGACATCATATTCTACCTTTGATACTGTCATCCACCTCTATTTGGAAATAATTTTTACATTCTAATTGTTATTTTGGCACACAGTTAGCCTAGTCTTGCATGCAACGCTATCCTTGTTGAGTAGGCTAACTGCACTAGTGTAGTACTCTGATCCTGGGACTGCCATATGACGTACTGCACAACATGTACTGGATGCTTCCACCACTTTCTTGTCAGCAACTTCAGCAATGGTGCAAGGAGCACAGCAGAATACAATTAGTGCTCATTATTAAACACTTACTAAAGCTACTTTCTGGCCCCAGTCTGATCACTGCATAGCATCTTGAAAAAACAAATTTCCCTCAGACATGCCAGCATCCTGCTGGTATAGTTAAGTGGCTTTGTTCAGAGGATATTACATAAAGTTGATTTTCCAGGCCATATAAGCCAATAAATATATTACCGCTAATTCAACTGTTTAACAGGCCACTCAGGCTACCAAGCACAAACACAACGTAACTTCAAATGTGAATGGAGAATTGTAAAAACACAAAAGCTAGAAGAATTTGGTGGACAATAAGACGACTTTGTTTTTAGTTTAAGCATTAACAATGGTGGGCAGTGCAAAAATGTGTCAATTTTCAGCAACCACAAGGTGACTTCATAGATCCAGAGGCTACAGAAATGGAAATTCCTCTACATCTGTTTAATGAATGTTACATGTTTGCATTACACTACACTCGTTACATCAATGCCAAAGAAGAAAACATTGGGTTTTGTTTGTTATAAGTTACGTAATAGCAGGGGTAGGTTTGGTTTGTTTGGGTTTTTTCCTCCCTCCAACCCCAACTGAGGGCCTCTAGCAATTTGCTAGGGGAAACTCTGCTGATGTGCTTCAGTTTTTCCTTCAGCAGTTTAAAAAGATGCACGGACATATTTCAAATGCACTATAAGGAGCTGCTGATTTTAACCATCCTAACTTCTCAAAACACTGATTATAATTACACTGACTATGCTAACTAAACGTGGTCAAAGAAGATGAATAAACAGAGATAACAAAAACATCTGATATCACATTTTTGGCTTGTTTCTCCCCCCCCCCCCCCCCCCTCAAAAGTTCCTAAAAACTATTGAGGTTGTTTTCACTTGATAATTATGCCGATCACCATAAAGACTGAACTACCCAAGTTACTTAAGGCCAACTACTCATCAAAGCCAGAAGACAGCGAGTTATATGCAAAGTAAGACTTTCCCAAAGAGATTCTTCCAACTGAATTTGGCAACTTCAAGCCAATGCACTGTTCCATTCTGCACTCAGACAACCCGTTTTACTTCTGTCCTGCAGTTAATGAGCGTCACTGCCGAGCGTCACTCACCCATGTACCTGGGGCATGGCATCCCAGGCAAGTTTCCACCTGAGAGCCACAACACATGCTGCATCGATGTCCAGTTAGAGCCCACAGGCCCAGGAGGCACTGCACTGCCAAGCTCTTCCATGGCTGCAGAGCTACAACCCTGTCTCCATGTCTGGGTGTGACGGTTATTTATAAAGGCAGCCAACAGCTTGCCTGCTCACTCTGCTGGGGGTCTCCTCCTCACAGTACTGCGAGCTAACGCGGTTATCGGTGATGACAGGGTCACTGCGCACACCACTCCCCACACACCCAGCAACTCACCCTCACTCCACGAAAATAGCACCTGAGGAGATAATGAAGCAGTGACGCAGGAGATGTGCAAGGCTGTGGTCACTGAAAAGGAATGTCATTTACAGGCAGACTGCTGC
The DNA here is from genome assembly GCF_041902795.1 of Electrophorus electricus. NCBI lineage: Eukaryota > Metazoa > Chordata > Actinopteri > Gymnotiformes > Gymnotidae > Electrophorus > Electrophorus electricus. The sequence continues at coordinate 6,792,910 of NC_137521.1, read as the reverse complement.
AGGACGCCGGTGTTACGATCCCACACAACTGCCTAAGAAAACAACAGCACAAGCCATCTGCCTAACTCTGCCAATTATCTCAATAGGCAAAAACATTCACAGCCTACAACTGTGTTTATACCGTAGTGAAAAGTTCAAATAAAAGATCAAATTTTTTAGACTGGTTAAGACAGTGACGCATGTACAACGCCTAACAGCGGAGGGTGAAAATGCAAAACGGCAAAGTGTTTGTGTTTTGGGAAGAGTGTGATTATCACAACATTAGGTTAGAGCCCATTATTAACTTTTCTTCTCATGTCTGTTCACACGTCGGAGTACAGTGTCCACACAAGTCGACAGAGACGCCAGTTTACACACAGCCACATGTCGTTACATCCCCAGCGGCTCCCGATGGGACTAACAACAGCTCTAATCAACACAGATAATTACACACACTCTCACGCACAAAATTCCGACCACCTCTTTACTTGCATTACTTTAAGAGTTGGTGATAACTTACTCTTTTGAGTTTAAGGACTGTAACTGTTTTAAGACAGCATACAAATGATTATTAAAATTAGGTCAACATGAGCAATATTATCAAGATATTAAAATTGGTGATATCAATTAGCAGTGATTAAAACATGTAAAATATCTACTGCCACAACACTTAGGAAATGATCCATCAGCCTGCATCAACATCCATGATTTATAGGAACTCTAAAGATAAAATAAAATACAAAAAAAATCCCAAAAATTGCATCTCAGTAAAATGATTATTAAATCATCATCATCATCATCATCATCATAACTTTAAATCATGATTGTAATAATACACAACACACACTCCCACCCTCTTTATTAGAAACATCTTGGGGCCCATCTGTTGCAATGCACAGTTTGTGTTTGAGTTTGAGTATTTTTGGGTAGTGGACTACTTGCAACCCAGCAGTGACAGTGATGTGTGAAAACCCCAGCAACACTGCTGTTCCTGATAACCCTGGACCACCATTGTAGGGGAGGGGCACACAGGGCTCGCACTGCAGGGGTGGGCACTGAAGAGGGGTTCATAAATGAAGGGAATAAAAAAAAAAATAAAAAAAAAAAGGGGGGGGGGGGAACTCACCCTGACTCTTGCAGGGGGCCCCAGAATTGTGTGCTATGATACTACCCTGGACCGGTTCAACACATGTCTGTGTTAATGACATATAGCCGTGTCATGATCATGACGTTTTAGCTCCTGATTTACTGTGGTGACAAACCTGGGAACGATGATGTCTTTTTTATTCAAATAGTACTCTTTTCACTATTGTGTGCATACACCAACCAATTAGACACTTAATAGTAGTCATGTAACTAAATGTAATGTAACAATTCTAACTGATTTTTAAAATATTTTTAAACAAACTCTGCATATGGCAGCATGAAGCAAACATTAGCATCACTTTCTTTTTTTTTTTCTTTCTTTCTTTTTTTTTTTTTTTAAAACAAGGCCAAAGTGCATAGTATGATCTCATTAGATCTTATCAGGTTAGGAAGTCTGTGGTGCTCTAGGATTTCTACACTAGGACTTGTTTTAAAAAAATGTCTGAATCTGTGTCGCTTTCCACATAAGAAACGGGGGCACAGGTTACTTAGTTTTAATGCTCAGATGAATTTTCTAAATCTTGCTTTAAAACGGTTGCGTAATACTACCTAAGGCAACGAAAAGTGTTTCAAACAAGTTTTAAACTTTACGATTTTTCTTCTCATTGAATCGGTAAAGTATGCGACAAATATGCGATACAACTGCTAAACAAACCACGCAGAAAAATATTACATAACAGATCGGATGTCCTGACGCACTACGCGTGGAAATGTGGATATGATGAATGTAAAAACTGGGCACAGCGTCCCCCTATAAGCTCAAGTAACTGCGATCAGATCGTCTTAAACACTAATGCTGCGTTCAGAAAGATAACGTGTGCTCCTGTGACGAGAAGATGAGTCAGTTGTGGGGTATCGTATGTAATGGATTACAGTGTGTACGTCTATTAAATTAGCGGGCCCCGAGGCTTTTAAAGGGCCGACCATCGTTTAAAAGCCCTTTATCCCACAGCTTTTGGGCGCAGCGTCGGGAAAAGTTCAACTTTCAGAAACGCATCAGTGACCGATTTTTTATTTTTATTTTTTTAAATTAGCCGACCAAAATCGGGAGGCGGTGGGAAAAGCGTTACGGGGTGCTGTCGGTTTTCCAGAGTGCCAGCTTGGTTAGAGAGGGAGTAGCACACGAAGAGCTACACAACCTGACATCAAAGAGCAGGTAGCCTATTAAAGCAAGCGGCCGCCTATCGACAGTTGTAAAGACCGCTGGTATTAGGCCATAGCTAGCTGGCCAAGGGGCTGAAAAAACAGGTCTCGGTTCATTCTTACGGTTCCAGTGTGCGTGAATCGATGGCGGCGCATTTCCTCGTTACTGTGCGTGTTTTATCTGCCTTTTGCAATACAGGTGATGAGAGACAGCTTTTGGAGACTTCATACTAATACTGAGCCCAATCTTGTGAATAGGACACAACGCCCGATTTATAACGCCGAACTTTGGTGTTACAGTTGCCTAGTTAATTTCCTTGAGCATATTCAAACAATTTCAAATTCGAATACATTCTATTTTTTCAAAGATATAAATAAATAAATAACATTTGCAAGTAAAAACTAAATTTCACTTCGGAGCCAATCTTAAAGCACCAATTCTCAGAAAGTTGGGGGGTTTTTTTTGTTTTTTGGGGGGTTTTTTTGCATCAAAACACTTATTACTATTACCAAAATGTACATAATAGGGCCATCTACACACCCAGCCCCTTGTGGAAGACCGGCTTTATCTACCCCAAAATTCAACCAACATCCACACGAAAAGGACAATTTACGATTAAATTACTACATACTGCAACGTAACAAGATTGGCTCATTTTTTTTTGTCGGGTCATGTGATAAGCGTAACTGATCAAAACACCTACAAAATGTATCTGAGATTGATCAAGAAGAGCACACAAAAACGATGTGATTTATTAGAATGAGAATTTGTTTGCATATTGACGCCAACTGCGATATCACAATAAATATCAACAGCACATTGTGCAGCCCTAATTTATAGATGCACTTATCCAAGAACAAACTTCATCTGGTTTCACAATAGAGATTAACACTCCATCAAAATGTGTTTAAAAAGACTGTCATAACGCCTTTTGCAGAAATAATCACCTGTATGTCCAGACGTACTGATCGGGTTTTTGCACGGACAGAAGCTGTGAGGCATATGTCAGCATGACAGCGACTTTAGGTTTATGATAATTGAGCTGATAATTACCGGGAAATGTCCCATTTAAAAAAGGCTTACATTTACTTGCATTTCATATATTATAATATGAGGACGTTCTCTCCAACTTATTTTATGAAACCAATAAGAATTTAGCTCATGCGCTACTTTGAACTAAATACAAAAAAACAAGATTAGCCACATGTTTAAGAGGATACCGTTCATACAGCAATCAAAATCAAACCCTCCGATGCATTCTATAAAAACCCCTGAGCACGCACTGCCACCTTGTGTTAGGAAGATCCAGTGTGCACTTCTGACTTTTGTCTTCGGACTCAAAAAGCACTCCAATAACTTGCATCTTTAAAGAAAGAACTAAAGGAAGTTCTAATAAACCAAAATAAAATGTTGAGTAAAATTAATTTCACTCATTTGGCTATTGGTTGTCACCATAATCAACCTGCAGATTGACAGATTTGAACCAAGTCAAGGCTTGGACACAGACACAGACACAGACACAGACACACACACGTGCATAGTTCCAATATTCCAATAAGCACTCTTGACTGACAAGTCATTAACTCACAGAGCTGAATATAATAGCACAAGCCTAAAGACTCTGAGTAATACAGCTGTACGTTTGAATCTACATTTACCGCGTCTAGAGATATCGATAAGGATAATGATGCCAAGAATTATAAAGAAAACAGATTTGGTTTTGGTGGGGCTTTAAATTTAGTTCGCATCCTTCCAAAAAGTCTTAATAAATAGGAAATAGAAAATAGAAAATAGAAAAGGCTGTTCAGACCCTGCTGTGATTATATAAGTGCATTTGGGGAAAGGCTGCATCAGCTGATGTGCATATAATTTTACTTAGAGTATTCCTCCTGCCATTACTATATGAATGCCCAGAAAGCATGCCACCATTTCGCTGAACTGACAAAATGTGCACTTTCACTTTTTAAGCCTTGCAGTTAACTACACCAACCTCCTACTTTAATGGGCAACATGCAAGAACGGCCGGTTCTGGAACATAAACTTTACAGGCTTCCAGAAATTTGTTGCAGAAGCATGTCTGGCAAAGTATGAACGAGCTTTTAGAATCTCAAGTTAAGGTAATACAGCCAGTGGAGCCTTGTGAAGCCATAGCCACACAGCTTATTACTAAACCCTTCCCCATCTACCCCAAATTTCAAACTGATTTTATTTTAAATTTCAAACATTTTATTCAGGCTCCACACTAAGCTCTAAAGGTTCAACATCCCACTGCTTTGTTCACAGGCTAATCTTTTTAAACTTGATATTAACCAATAGTTGCTTTTACATTTTTGATAATAAAGCTGACATCATGGAAAAGTAAAATGGTATAAACCCCCATTGCACAAAACCGGATGAGCCAGCTCTGCAGATATGGTGCTTGCCAAAACAAGCGACCACAAGGAGTGCGATTAGCAGACTTCACTAGAAAACTCATGTTGGCCACATTGTCTAACCAATTTTACAACAAATTCAGTTCCTTTTAAAATCTAGATTTCTTGCCAACTGACAAAGCTTTAGTATGATGCATGACATACATGACAATGTGTTTTCGTTGGGTTTTTTTTTTTTTTATTCAGCTGGTGTTATTAGTTTCATCCTTTAGTACACAAAACAAATCTCTTCTACCAAGGAGTGTTCAACTCAAACATTTCAACACAGTTCTTCACCATTTATCATTTCGCATGCCTATTCATCATTTTACATCTAATACTATGTATCCTGAAGCAGCACAATTATTTCTGCACTATCCCTTTTTATTTGAAAGACTGTAGAAAAATAACCTCTCATTCCCAAAAAATAACATAACAGAAGAAAATGAGAAAACGCCTCTTTCCCATTCTGTCCTCTCCTGTGGACACTGGGATGGTATTTTCATTGACTCCTGACGGAGATCATTTCAATTGTTGTTTATAATAGTGTGAAGGTAAAATTGAGAGTGAGAGAGAGATACTGACAGAGAGAGACCGACTCACCTGCTGAGGCTGGTGCCAGCACAGGGGGCGATGTCTGGGGTGAGCACATACAGGCTGGTGTTTTTGGGCAGATGTAAACTCCTCAGCACCGTCTGAAATCACACAGCTGAGCTTAATCAGAGTCTACAAAACAGGTCCATTATGTTTCTGAAATGTCAGCATATCTACAACAAATGACTTGACAGTAAAGAGACACTCACACTATCAGACACATCTCCACTCTTCCAGCCTTTTAACTGCATTTTAGACACGGGCACCTGAAGCTCTGTCTCCAGAATCTGTTTGATGTCACCTGCAGAGAAACAGGACCGTGATTTAAGAATTATATTGCGCTTAGTTCACAGTGCCACCAGGAGAGGGCACCGTCAACCTTGGAAGTCAGATTTGTTTTATGGCCCCATAGCGCTTCATGATTTTCTACCATTAAAACATTTCAGTCAACTGAATAAGTAATTATCAGGCTCTGTTGCAGGGTTTTTATCCATAAGGGAACTTTTCAGTTGATATACATGAATGAAAAATGGTGTTTAACATAATTCCTATTTACAGTATATGGAACACTCATCAATGCATTACTGAGTAATTTAGTGGGGCGGAATGACTGTACATTTTCGATGTGTAACCAGAGAAATATACACACCCACATGCTCTCACACATGCACATTTATTCACTGCTCATATGCAGTACTGAGAAAAACCACATGCATTTCTCTGAATCTCTTAGAAACATGAACATGGCACAGGAAGACAGTGGACTTGAAATGAACCTGAAAGCAACACAGGTCAAAGAGCATGAGCGGGATAAGCTGAAATAGTGCAAGGTGACATGAGGGGACTTTATTTAGCACCAGCTGAGACAGGCATCACAGCTACACAAGTTAAATGTTTGTTGGTGCAGCTATAATAGCATGCACACATAAATTGGCTCTGGGACAGATACTTCCTCATATGACAGCAGGGAGATGTCAGACATCAAACGTTGCATAGTCAGTCAAATAAGTAAATGAGATTTGTTTTTAAAAGAAAACATTAAAGTGACTATAACTGCATGTTATTCTGCACAACAAATTATTGTAAAACAAGCTTGATCAAAGAAAAAAAAAAAAAAAAGTGACAATATCTATAAATACTTGAAAAAAACCTCTACAGAGATACAATTACAATGCTGCTGTTCTGCTTTATCTGTCACGCTTCTATTGGGCACCCATTTCTTTTCATTACTGTATGTGTGCGCTACTGCCCATGTGCTACTCACCCACGGTGCTGGCCTCCTCCAGCACCACCTCTATAGCGCGCGTGCGGTACTCCACATGGAAGTTGAGCATGCGTGGTTGCCGCTCCACGATGTGTCGCGCCGGCGGCACGGGGCAGAAGGCCGAGGAGGAGGAAGAGGAGGAGGAGGAAGAAGGCGACGTGGACGCCGACACAGCGGCGGGCGGCGGCGGGGGCGCGGCTGCCGGTGCAGTGGGCGGGCCCGTCTGAGACGCCTCGCTGGTGAAGCTGCTGCTGGGAGGGAGAGAGGAGGCAGCGAGGGGTGAAACCCCATCCGGTCCGGACCCGTTCACTGGACTCAGTCAGTCGGTCAGGCAACCGCTTGAGGTGATGGTGACAAGTGAAATATGGCAGGCATGTACTACTAAAACAAACAAGACAGAGTTTGAGAGTGGCTGTAAATATTTCCTTGTAAATGGCTCCTCGGTACCAATGTAAATGTTTCCTTGCTACATTGCAGTGACTTCAGCGGCTGTGAAGCACTTAGACAATAATTATGTTTCCACTTAAACTTCCTGTGGAACAGACCATTATGCTCGGTCCTGCCTCTGTCAGTATTGAACACTGACACTTCATTCAGGCCTCTGTCACCTGCTTCTCCTATTCTTAATAACATGAAATACCAGTGCTGATTGTTGTGAGTTTGTTGTCCTTTGTAACAACGATGTCCTTTGTAATCGTGAGGAAACAGATTTTTTTTTTTAAATACAAGAAACAGGCAATAGGCTGTCAGTCAGTCAAAGAGGAAAGGCATTTTAATTAATCAGTATTGAATTCTTGTTTAAATTAAATACTTATCTGAAAATACTTCTATACATCCTCTGCAGTTGCCCGTTTGATATACAGTTCTTCACCTTCATAACACAAGCACACAAACTATTTTATATGTTACACAGCCTCAGATGGTAAAGTCAAATGTTACTAGCAAAAAAAAAAAGACTAGATTAACACAGTACCAGTCTTCACGGTGATCCCATTATTCAGTTTCTCATTAGTGGGGAGACACCTAACGGACAATCTGAAACTGGCAAAGAGGTATTGGGAGGGAGGGGGCCTCCTCCTCCTCTCAGCGTTATCCACAATGGCAGCAGCGCGGCAATCCAAACAGTATCCGAGTGTAATGTAATGTAAACAAGCGTTACTGCGGGGATAATATGCGTTGGGCCCAACAGACACTCAACTGTCTAGCATAGAGGAAACTCTCTCTCTCCCTCTCTCTCTCTCTGCTATGGCTTGGGGACAGAAAACAGCTTTTTTTTTTTTTTTTTTTTTCTCTCTGTCTCTCTCTCACTCTTTGGGCGGCGGATGGTCAAATTCCCCCAAGCCCCCGTCCCCCTGTGGCAGTAAATAATGTCTTTTCTGAGGCAGCGGCTGGGACAAAAGGCTCTCTCTTCTCCTCCAGGGTCAGCACATATCGCGCTCAGAGAGCAAGCAGCGTGCCAGGGTCTGTGCACAAAGCACTGATTTATTCCACCTTATTATAATACCAAAAGGTTAAAGACGTTAGGGTCCTGGGGCAGGCAGGACACAAAAATGTACACCCACACCGTGGAAAAATATGATACACCACTGACATCACTGAAAATATATTGACAAACAGTACCACTATTCAATGTTCACTAGATTGAGGGGTAGGACCACAATTTTCAAAGAACACATAACGAAAGGAAAAACTAAATCATATTATTATTATTATTATTATTATTATTATTTATAATAATAATAATAATAATTCTTAAAAGGGACATTTATAAAATATACCCTTTCCATGAATACAAGACTAATGAAACTTCACTAGGCAATTTAAGTGTATCTGCTTTTACTCCCTTTCCCCGAGTCAAATGAATGCCGGGCCTTTTGCTATGGTCTGCATTTAGCAACTTTTAAAATCCCCATTACATTCTAACACATGGAACTACACAATCCCAGATTCAACTCATTTACCAATACTAACAACAACAACAACAACGATATGTGACCTTTGAGCTCACAGAAATTAAATCTAGAGGTAAAGCCAGGCCAATCCCTGAGAATGATGTAAGCATGAGGTCAAATGTTGTCCACATGGTTTGTATGACTTAACACTGAATTCAAATACTGTAGTTTGTGTCTTCAAATAAAGTGATGACAATGATTGCTCCACAAAAAGAACACCGACCACATTTTTTCCTGAGTAAAGGACAATGGAATTAAACATAAGGAAAATATTATTTTCAATCTGAACATGACAAAAAAGGCCTGCTGTTCAGTCACACATTCGATATGAAGTATAAAGGAGTTCCCTCCTGCTCCTTGGAATTTTACGGTACACAACCTCAAACCAAAAAGCCTGCGATTTGGTGTCTTTAAATTATTCTCTTAATAATGAATCGTTAAAAACGAGAGCAAAGGGCAGCATAGTAGTCTTCACAGTGCTCCCATTATTTGGTTTGTAGTAAGAGATCTTCAGCAAGGCACACTCTGCCCCCTCTGTGGAAAGGAAGGCCAGTCACACAGCCTCATCATCAATAATGGCCACAAAGGCGTAAGCGTGATCCTTACATCCCAAGGGGCTCCCCGTCTCCCATCAATAAACAACTTTGTGATCCGCAAACGCTCTCCAACTGTCCCTCATTCGGACTCTTGGCTCATCAAAGACTCTATTTAAACTGTTGTCCCTGCTCCTCCACCCACCCCTGCCCATTCCGTCCCCCAGCTCCCCGTTTTAAAAGGAATTCAGAAACGGTCATTCCATTGTGTGCACCTAGATGGCAGCCTCCACCCACCCAGCGCCTGGCAGAGGGTAGCGTAGGCCCCAGAGCTCAGTGCCTGGAGCCAGCTGGCAGCCAGCAGCTCAATGGGGGCACTTCAGCGAGCCGTGCCACCCTCCAGCCTGCAGTGCCGTGCCAGCTCCCAGCCAAAGGGGATGGCTGGATGTCGTGTTGCCAGAGCCCATTCATAATTATGGGTCTTAAAGAAAAACGTGTTCCTGGCCTCAATGCTTTTGCACTTGCTCACGCACATGCACACACACACACACACACACACACACACACACACACACACACTAAATAAACCGTCACACAGAGCACGCAGTGCTTGAATATATCTGCCCTTAAGGCTGTGGCGCATTCTGACCGTTGAAGAGAGACATGGACCGAGGACACAATGCCCTCAAACAGGCCGCTTTGGTCGCCAACAGTTTCAATTCCTGTTACTTGTTTCTCCTGTTGTCCATTTCTCTCTAAAACAAAACTGTGGAGGAACATGCATGCAGTCCACCAAGACATGCAAAACCAACTGTTTGGATGTGAACTGGTTCGTTACATTTCCAAATTCAGGTATCAACGTTTTTTGCCTGTTGCCCAAGACAGTGCCAGGCCTCTGTATAAGCCATCTGGGCCCAGTGAAGGACAGACAAATCTACTACCTTATGCAAATCAAGCATGGCTATGTCAACTGAGTGAAAACACCTTGAAAAGCTTGTGGTTTAACCTCAACAGTCATCATGAAAAAGGAGAAATGAGTGCAGAACCTTTTGAAATGTAAATACAATTTCAAAGATGTATGGTCATAGAACCTTTTGAACTTTCTGGGTCTCTGCATGAATCCAGTTTAAGAAGGCATAATAAGGAGAGCCTTGCTGATCAAACAATAGTAACATTTCACTTCACTATACCTTTACTAATAAACAAAAAGTTAAACATCCATGGTAATTAATGGAAAGAAATATGCACATCTCTTATAGGAATTATTACCATCCAATAATGAGGTTAACCCAGGTTCAAGTTTGACCAGCCCCTGCCAGTATAAAAATGCACACATTTTGGGGGACTTTCTCTCTATAAAAATCTACTCAAGTGCAACACTGCCAATGAAAATGATCAGAGAACACTCTGGGGGGGGGAAAGAAAAAAAAAAAAAAAGTTCACACACTGGAAAAAGCTACAAAAGCATTCATGAAGATTTGGTCTACGACTAACTGGTCTATGAACAAATACTACTAAAGTTCGACACTCTGATAGATGTGTACAGGGTTAACATGTACAATGTTTGTTTAAAACAATTACAATAAAACAAAACCTTATTCGCACTATGAAGTATGTGCGACAGCATTGCTGTCTCCAGGCCTGGATGCTTGCAATCACTAAATGCCATTCAAGCGGCATCAGAAAATGTAACAAGTGTGTGTCAGGGTTGTCTATGTATTTAAATATATGCATGTGTGGGGGGGGGGTGTCTTGTAATACAGTAACGATCAAAAACACAAACGTAAAATCAGCAACAAAGTAGCAGACAAGGAAAAAAAATCCATATTGTAGAATGGCCAAAGGAAACAAACTAAAACCAATTTATTTACAGGACTGGACCAAAATACTGTCTAACTAGGATTTATCAGCCGATACAGAAAACATTTGTTTAATTGTTAGTGCCAAAAGAGGCGGTTCCACAAGTTACCATATATAAGGGGTTTACATACTTTTACCATGAATAAACTTGCCGATTTTAAAACATTGGTTTAGTCAAGTTAAGAGCCTGTAAAATGTTATGCCTCACTTGTTAAAAAATGGCTTTTATTTATAATCAGGATTAGATGAAGATCAGATCACATTTTTAGAGCCATGCAAAAGTCCAGACAATCCCAAAGGGTTCACAACTTCTTCCTCAGAACTGGATATACAGCACAGTGGAGGAAAACCAGTCTGTAACAGTATAGTGTGTGCCGTTAAACCCTTGGCTGTCTACATCTGTTCAAAGTCCTATAAAAATCTTGTCGCTTTGTTGGTCGTTTCCCTGCATTACAAAGGTTACCAACTAACCACCACACTGGAAAAAAAAAATTGTTCACAGCAAATCTGGCTGTTACATTCCAATTTTTTAATTTCTTTCTTTTTTTTTTAAAGCAATTAATCAACACCAGGCTTTGGAAGGAAAGCGGGGTGACAAGTTCACTGCCTTATACTTCACACTCATTTCCTTTCCAGTTCCTTTCCAGCAATGAAATTCTCCTCCGTCTACCACTGTCTAGAACTGCACCCATTTATTTTAACCATCTACCATGATCTTGCGCTATTACACCTGACAACTTTTCGTTGACTCAAAGAAGTTAATCTGGGTGCTAACTGTTCACACCACACCCAGACCATAGCCACCTCCACCTCAGCCATGGGCGTAAGAATCATCGCTGAGAATGATTCAGAAGCCATGAGCTCCATGTCTTCTCCAGCCAGCATGTGTGCTTCTGTGAGAAAACCATTTCAGTAAAGGAGCTGAAGAGGTCTCCGCAACATACAGTGAAAGCCCAATGACTACAGATGGACTTCATTAAGGTAAAGGGGGGGGGGAGGCACAGAAATTTACTGCCACGACAAAAGTGCTTTTTGGAGTCCGGTTTTACTTCACAGTGGCATGGACACACCAACCAACTCTTGGTAGTGAGCATCCCCATTTGGTCAAATCTTAAATCAAATGGTGTGTCACTCTTGGACCGCCGCAGCAGTCTGTACACCGTCTCTGTACAAGACCATAGCATTTACTCTCCAGCGCTATATGCTAGAGCGTCCATCACGCCAACCAGCAGAATGGACACAGAGGTCAGGAGAAGCCCCTACCAGTCCAACCGTGCAGCACTGAACTCTGGGTGCAGGAAAAGTCACATCTGTCGAGCGTACCTTTGCAAGATGCCATTTTCTTGTGGTATCACGCCGTTGATGGCTGCCTGTAAAAATGAACAAAAAAATGTGTGTTTAACAACCACTGCCACATTATTTGCAAAAAGGACATATATAAATCACATGCACATGTGGGCTTCCAAATAAATAATACCATCACAAATGGCATAAATCAAGTTGTTCCTTACTACTAGTCTTTTATGAAATAGTAGCCATAGATCTCATAAACCCACTCCATTTCTATAAGAAGCAAGTTGATTTATTTAAATGGATTCAAAGTAAAAAGTAAATACTGACAGAGGTAGAGTCTGCTGATAGGTCAAGCTTTTTCATAAATGTAAATTACCTCCACCAGAGAGTCATGCCACACAGTTACACATAACCAGCTCACTACTTCCCTGCCTTGCCAAGTCCCTGCATCCCAAAGAAGCTGTTCAACTTAGGAATGACTCGTCAAGAAGGAAAAGCACCAATATCAGTTAAATCAACTCTCACAATGTGCTCATTAATCCCCAGTTTCTTTTTCAAAATGACCACACAGCATCACTATGCAGAGTAAACATAATGCCCAGACCATGGAACAACTAGAAACAGAAAACTGAAGGAAAAAGGTGCAAATTTACAGTTGAATTTACTATACCCCATCGAACTGAAAACAATGAAAAGACGAATAGCACCCATTTCCAAGAGCGATGAGTATTACAGAGTGACAACAAACAAAAGAAGCGCTATATAAATAAAGAACAACAACAAGAAGTCTGTCAAACATCCATTCAGGAACACACATTTACACATGAGCGGAATGCAGTAACGAGTGTTGCACATTTCCTTCCCTTTCTGGCTTGGAATGCCCCGTGATGGCCTTGAACACGTGCGAGAGAGAGAGAGAGAGAGAGATAGAGAGAGAGCGAGAGAGAGAGAGAGAGCGAGAGAGAGAGAGAGAGAGAGAGAGAGAGAGAGAGCGAGAGAGAGAGAGAGAGAGAGAGAGAGAGAGTATGTGTGAAAGACTATGAGTTTAGCATAAAGCAGTGTGCTCAGAGAGCATCCAAATGCAGCCAGGGCCAACAGGTCTCAAGGAAAATTACAACATCTCAAGACACAGGTAAAGTATCATAACTTAATAAGTTGAGCTAAATGGGAACAAAACAACATTGTTCATATTAACAGTGAAATGTTTTATAATAATTGATTTGCAGTCACCTGACAACTTTCAACCCATCACCAAAGCCTGAGATCTAAGCAGCCCAAGTCCAGACTTTCTGGATGCGCATGGTTACAAACTTTTCTGCCATTACTTACTTTTTTCTGAACAATTACCATTTCAATAACCCCCTTTTTTTACAAGTATAATACATGAACTGGAGAATAGTAAGCAAAACTTAATAAATTAGATTTACTGACATGTAGACAATGTCCTCCTCAGATTTTTATCTATTTGGCAAAGTTTTTTGAGCAAAGTTTTATGCATATTTACAGATTTATTCCCACACTGTGGAGCCAGCAGAGCACACATCCACTACGTTTATCTGAAGAATCACAGACAAACGCAGATGTACACAATGCTGAAAAACACCTTTAGGTATTATAAACAACCCAATGCTAATGAAAGGATTTGCCATGCGAGTGTGTGTGTGTACATGATCCTGACCAACAGCGCACTGCTCAGTACTTCAGTGCACACCTTGTTCCTGCCCACAGTTTTGCAAACAGGAAGAGCAATTCATCAAATTTACAGGTGCATCTAGCTACTGCAGGGGAATGGACCTGCTTATTTTGAACAGCTTCCAACATGCTCAAAGTTTGCAGAAAACACAGAACGCAGAATAGAGAAAAATGCCCCTGCATAATGCCCCTGGGGGGGCATTACTTTGAGTCTCTCTGAAACCGTCACTTACACTGACACTGCACATTCTTTACAGTCTATAAATATATATGGAGTGGGACACCCTGCAGAAGCAGCCTTTCAGGTTGTGTAGTGGCTACTGAGCCACTTGTGTTGATAAATACTACCAGAGCAGAGGGTTTGGAGGAGACAGCCTGTACTGGAAAAGATGCTGTTCGTTATTTTGGTACGTTTTCCTCACATCAGTCAACTACATTCAAAGCAACATGAAATATGAAATCTGGGAAAAGGCAGAGTGTATAGCAATATAACAAATGTGCATCACAAATGGCCTGCTAAAAATAAGATTGTGTGCTTGATTAGAAATTGAAAATAACAGTACAGGTATCGATCTACAGTGTTCCATAAAAATGTTTATAGTATCTGCTAATACCCACCCGCTAAAATGTTATAAGGGTTGAAAAAAATAAAGCTTTCTAATTATTCACCTTTTTAGAAGCAATGTATGGATTTGACAGTTTTGTTATACAGTCTATATAGATCATCCATAGCTTCCTGTGCTGGTGCAAACATACATGTTTTTGAGTCACCACACAAAAATACAGATTTGTTCCTTGTCTATACACCCCTGGAAACAATCTGTGTAAACCCCCTTTTTAAAATTACATTAAGGTGACATTTCTAAGCACAATTTTCCAACACTAAAATCACTACAGTATTCTGGTGCATCTGATGTCAATTTAGTGTAGGCAAACTAGGAAAAACTGCTTACTTCTTTTGACTAACTTCAGCAAACCAGATTAGAAGGACAACGGCGAAGTTACCAAAGCAATTCTTTGGGTTAATGAGTTGCAGGGGGAGGGTGTAGATGGCCACGAAAGAACTAATCTGTTGATATCTAGCACAGTACATGGGGCTGTGCTTTTGCTGGTGCAAATGTCAACACTGGATCAGAAGAACTGTGCAAAAGCAAGCTTGTGTTCTAACACCCACATAGGACAATAGGCCAATGTATGATTTACATGAATGGTCACAAACAGAAAGCAGACTAACCATCCCTTGATAAACAATTTGTAATTAACCAGACTTACACAATTTGCTATAATGTCTGCAAGCACATAAAAGCACTGGTACTTACCACCAAATCCCAGTTGTTCAGTTCTAGGAGAGTGATGGCTTCCGCAATGTTGTCAATCCCAGTACATGCCTAAAACGAAAGAGGTGTAAGGAAAGTATCACTTTCAGAACTCTCTCTAGCAACGCTAATCACAATGCATTTCTGAAATTAATCTTAGGGAAAGAATCTGTATTGTCTGTTAAAGGTTTGTCGTATTGGCGAATTACAAAACATAGTTTACATATTTATACACATCATTGTAAGTGGTAGAAAAGTGGCCAAAACAATCTCCAATATTTGTTTTAAAGGCTTATTAGCAACAAAGTAATAGCGTGCGGAAAAAAATAAACATTCTCTAGAATGAGAGTGATTACCAGCAAAGTTATGCATTAGACTGTGTTAAACGAAGGTCAGATATCAAACGATCAACCTGCTGTTTTTAATGCTTTTATTTAGACAGGTGGCTAAATTGTGCTCTTTCATTAGAGACTGTTCAACAACAAATAACAAATAGCATGTATTTAATTCGTCTGTAGAGTCAGTAATAAACACATTACTGTGCTAATGTGCCCATTACAAAAACAAAATCCATTTAAAGAACGTAGCTAGCTAGCTAATATTTTAATTTTCACAAACCGGACATATGTTCTAAATTAGTAAACAAACAAGCAAAACCTGCCTCATTTAATAGCCTTACTAGCTAGGTTAACTAAAATGTCCAGTCATAGCCATATTCCTATATACTCAGCTAGGCTAGCTATGCTAGCTAGCAAATTTTGTTCTGTCCCGATAGATACCCGACTAGACATTTTGACATTTACACTTATTAACAGAGAAAGATTAGGTACTTGTATCGTTTATTTAAGTTGTTCCCAAACGCCAAATAAAACTCTGCATGGAAACTAGCCAGCTAGCTAGCAGGTTCGCCGGCTGCTGTCAAAGTGCAACAATGAAGCAGTTGCCTAGCATCCGAGCTAGCTAGCTGGCTAACTTTCACAAGTACCTGCCTACTTCAGTAATGTTAGGCA
This sequence comes from Electrophorus electricus, assembly GCF_041902795.1. Lineage (NCBI taxonomy): Eukaryota > Metazoa > Chordata > Actinopteri > Gymnotiformes > Gymnotidae > Electrophorus > Electrophorus electricus. The sequence continues at coordinate 6,776,716 of NC_137521.1, read as the reverse complement.
GATAGCCAACTAACAGTTGGCTTGTTTCGTAGCAGGGTTGCAGTCAACCGTTGTTTTATGGATAAGATCGCTGTAAATACTAAAAGCACCTCGGATAATTGGATAACTTGCCGGCTAACAAACTGTCAGTGACTTAGCAGGCTTAGATACCCAGTTAGCTCGCTAGATACTCTTGTAAGACAAGGGTTGATATGTTAGCTGCCAGCCAACTGGCCTTCTGAACAAAAACAGGTTACGCGTTTGAAGTATGCACGCGTCTCACCTAAAACCAAAATGAATAGACGTCTCCGGTTAGACAAAAACCTACCTGAAAGTCAGCCAGAATCATTTCTCTGTCCATGTTGCTGCCACTATCGGAGGCCATCGCAGTGACTGACTAACGCTGACGCTATTGATAACGCTAATGCTAGCTCTTCTGGTACTGCTAGATGTGCTGCCCTGACTCACTTGCTTGGTCCCTTTAGCACACACAGTCTGAGACGCAAAAGGGTAACTAGGGACTCATGTAAAACGTCGCTTTGAATCTTAAGGCCTATTTGACCCCAGGATTTGTCCTAGTGCAGCCGGTAATTCAAGAGCAAATGCCACACTTTGGGTCCTTCTTCCTAATCTCAAATAGTTTTAGTAGATTTTCTGTTACCGTCACTTTTTATCAAAGCAACGGAAACATTGTACGGCAGTCGCGAAGAACTGTCGCAAATTGAAGACAAAAAATGCGTTCTATTAACGCAGAAATCACGCAGGACTGGGCACCGTCGTTTACCTTAAAACAACTGCAGGTTGTTTCAGGTAATATTATCTGGGGTCAAAAAAATGGCCATTGTTAGATTATGTCGTCGCATATCTTATTTCTTTTTAAGAGCCTGTGGTTATGGGGAAGATGGTCTTAACAGAATCTTTTAGTATTAGCCTATTTAAGAGGCTCATATTAAAGACTGGTGAAATATTTTCATTTCAGTTGACAGCTTAAACAGACCAAATACATTTCAATTATATGTAATAAATAATACATTTTTATGTTTGCGGTATACTTCACGTAAACTAAGCCGTTTCTGACTAATTTGACGCACGAGCTCTTTGCAAGCGTGCACCAATAATCATCACCCATATGACTGATACCTACATTGTATTATCAAATCAGTGTGAAGTAACGACTGATCTGTCGTTTGTACTAACAATGGCAAATGTACAACTGTTTCAATTAATATCCTAAAATAACAGTCTAATTAATGGGTTAATGATTGATGCTCCATGGGCCAAAATGAGCTTCAAGCGAATTCATGCCTGTCACTTTATCTCCCCAGTGTGTGAAGAGGGAAAGCCTAAAGTACAGATGAAGCTCTTTTCACCGTTAGCCTACCGTTGAGTCCCGCCTCTCCCTCCGTCTGTTTTAAAAGTGGGCGGAAGTCAGTCCTTTAGTTCAAAAAATGAATGATGTCAAACAGTAGCGGACTCTCTTTCTCTTACAACGTCTACTGCTTAGTGCCATTCTGGTTGTCGAATAGCTATAGCAAGAAAATGTTCCGACGATACATCGATGTAGGCTATTTGATGCAACTGTTTACACAGGTAGCTAGTACAATGTTATAGCATATTTTACCTAACTCGAAATGTGACACTATTGCGTGAATCTTGGTGCTGCGTAATGTAGCCTGTAATTAACTAGCTACAATGTAACGCCGGGAGTGCGATCAAGAAGATATTTGCATTTTAACTTATGTAGTGCTGTAGCGTGAATTGGTAGAGAAACACAACAACGGTTTCTCATTCTGTAAACTCACCCGTTTGTATTTTTCGTCTCGGAACCGCTTAGCTTTTGTATTTGCTCTACCTCATCAACATTCAATAGTGCAAAGTCATAATGACACAAATCTGAGTTTATTCAAATGCGCAACTACATTCAAACGATTTCGTCTCGATTTGAAATGGGCGGGAAGCTTGCATAAAACTTTGAGAACACATCCTTCTATAATCATTGGATGGCTGCGGGTAATCGTTGCTTGAAGTGACATTCATTCTCTTTATTTGTTTTCAGACGCGTGATTGGAGACATCGATAGGTCCGGTGAACTTAGATAACCCACACCTTTGGGTGGCAGTTTTAAGACAATGCACCTGCATATCAGTGTCGAAATACGACTCTGAGTGGATTTGTAAATTTTGAGTCCTCAAATATTGTGGTCGGTTAAGGAGCACCAATGCCTAATCTGCTGATACGTAATGTCATTTGGTTTTAATATGAAACGTTTTACGGGATTACTTCTTTTTTTAAACATCCTCAAAAGTCTGGATGCAAGATCTGTACAACCGTCATAACTGGAGCCAAGTTGCAGCGTATGTGACCTGCACGGGCGTCTTTCTGGAGTCAAGGCAAGAAAAACATTTTCAAGCTAGTATCCGATCATGTACTTTTGTACAACACGTTTTCGCCGGTGGTGACTGAAGCCTGCTTCTCGGATATGGCGTGATATCCCCGTTTTCTGTACTAAGAACGATTGTTACAGTGGGACGATATTAAAACTTGAGGCGGATCTTGGCAGAACACCAACTTTTGGGGGCTGGAAGAAGAGACTATTTACTACAAATCCGTAGTGCTTCGCGTCCCAATCCGGACTGGGATCTTTAGCAACATCACAAAATTTTAATTGAACCCGTTATTGTACTCTCTCACCATTTTGTGAAGATCATGGCCGAAGCTCCAGATGCAAATAGGTTGTGCACAGCAGCTGCGCGAGGGGACTTGAGGGAAATTGAAATGATATTGCAGAGCAACATTGACGTTAATGAAAAGAACATTTTCGGCAGGACACCGTTGCAGGTTGGAGACAACAATCGACCTATACTTTTTGCTTTTAAACGTAATGCTTTAAATATTTAACAATAAGCCTAAATTGAATAGGTATATCTCAATGTCAGATTAGCTTCATGAGTCATGTCAAGACAAAACCTGAATAGCCTAATCGGTGTGTGTGTGTGTGTGTGTGTGTGTGTGTGTGTGTGTGTGTGTGTGTGTGTGCGCGCGCGCGAGCGAGCGTGTATTTTTATTCGTTATTGCTTTTGTTACGATCGGATATTTAGATTGCCTACTACTCAGATTTTATGCCAATTATACATTTTGGATGGCAAGTGTATAGACATCATATTGGGGATTGTCGGGCTTGTAATTTCTTATTAACTCTTAAAATAAGACATTTTTCATACCAATAACATATGTTGCTGTTAACTTGGGCCTGCTGTATGGGAGCTGCTAAATTTTACATTTGTTTAATCCATATTAGTCTAATAGGGCGTAGGCTGCAATGTTGTAGTAGTAAAGTTTCAGAGTCTTTCAAATATTCTTTTTCAAAAATGGTGTCACTTCCCGTTTTACAGTCGTCTAAAAGGTAGGCTATTGATTTTTAAACATTTTAATGTCAGTTAACCTGTCCATGTTTTTGTTTAATAGCTTCGTATTTAGTTTGTTTTTGGTCTTGGCCTACATTTAAAATGGAAAATTCTAACCTCTGAATAGAACAGCAACCAACACCATAGGCCTTAATATGGTGATGTCAGACCACACAAAAATAATTTTAAGTTTTGTAGTATGAAATGGGGTATACTCTAATTATTTAATTAAAAAAAAATAGCCAATGAAAAATAAAACAAACTGCAGCTCGAACCTGGTGATAACACACAGGTCAAGTTAAAATGCTCATACTTTATACAAGAGTCTTGTTTCTGTTTTAAAATTAATGGTTATACATTTTGAAGGTATAATGTTTGAACAGAATTGCTCCAAATATCACAGGCCTCGATGTAGTGATGGCCTGGATTACTCCAAAAAATATTTACATTTTTATAAAAGACAATAGGGTCTTCCTTCATTTAATCAAGTAGGCTCCACTGCAGCCCTGCTGGTTGCCTAAACGACGATGATGATGAGTATATTTATATAGTGCCTTTTATAAACCCAAGGTCGTTTTTACACCGGTCAATCTCAAATACAATTGTTGATTACTCATATTTATATACTGTATTGCATAAGCTGCCCAAGTTTCACCTTTAGAATGACTAGATATGTAGGCAGCTACGCATTTAGGGGCTTCCCAAATCAAATAAACACTTGATGTAGGGTAGGCTAAGATGAACGCATTTTGGCTGCGTTCTGTAATGTTGTGTTTCATCTCCCATGTTTACTTTAGAAATGTCTCAAACAACCATTTAAGGGAGTTAAATTTGAAGGTTTCTGATTCTGAAATTGTACTTTCAAAATATGGCCTAATTATTCTAATAATTCGAATTGTTCTGTCTTAATTGTAACAGTGTAGAAATTAATTTTTGGAAACGGAACTGATATTGGTCTACAATGAAAATGGGTTTTAATCCCCACTGTGTAGGTTACTTTAATCTAGTAGCCATATTAACATGTGCATTTATGGATACCAGAAATTAGATCAAGTCAAAGCTTTGCTTTTGTGAGAAGCTACAGATAATTGCATATTTTATTTGTATTGAATTAATTCAACCCCCAAGCATTAAGGTTGGACATATTTCTCATTTAGTTCTAAGACCATTATAACCTGCTTGTAACAATAAAATTCTTAAACGCATTAATAGTGTCTAGATGATGTCTTAATATTATATTTTACATAACAATACCAACGTATTAAATGTGTTCTAATATTGCGCTCCTCTTGTAGGTGGTGAAACTAGGCTGTCCCTGTGCAGCGGAGGCGCTGCTCCTAGCGCAGGCGGACCCGAACTTGCGCGACCCCATCGGAGGGCTGACGATAACGCACGACGCGGCAAGGGACGGATACGTTGACACGCTTCAGGTGCTGGTGAACTATGGCGCCAACGTCAATCTCCTGGACGGCGGCGGCAACCTGCCCCTGCATCTAGCGGCGAGAGAGGGCCATCTGGATGTTGTTCAGTTTCTCATCCAGCACACCACGCAGCCTTTTCAGAAAAACGGCGCAGGGTTAACGCCTCTTGAATTGGCCTCCGTGAATAACAGAGACGACACTGCACGTTGGCTAGAGACGTACAGGTCTACGAATTCACATTAAAACTATTGACCGTCAGCTTTGTTGTATGGCAGAGGTAACATGCTGAAAGGGAGTATTGAAGTATTACGTATTCAGCTAACTACCTCTTTTGTATTGTGAAAATCACAGTTATGAGCTCAAGGAAAGGTAATTTCCATCACTGCGACTTTATCGTTTCACTGTAAACTTATGGGTCCTTCTGCGTTTAATGACCTTTCGTTGCGTATTATAGGCCCGTTTTACCTAGTTTCCCTATAGCTTCGTAATGTAGAGACATTCCTAATTATTTGAGAAAGTATTCACAGTGACACTCGTGGTATGGTCTTTATTTCACAACGCTTTTTGTGAAACTGGTCCCTGACGTGGTTTTAGTTGAAAGGGTGACTATTTCAATAGGCTACACTTTATGTAGCTGCCATTTTGCGCAATTTTCATGTCCCTTCAGACTTTAATTTTTTAAACAGCAGAAAATCAGTCTCCAGTGAGTGTATATGAGGTCTGGAGGGACTTATGCCTCTTCTGTTGCATGATTTTTAAATCAAGAAAGAAAATCGTTCTGATTGTAAAAAACTTTATTTTACTAAAATAATTGCTTTAGGCCTAAAAGCCAGAGCCGACTTTTCCATCGCAAGAACTCTGACATATTGTCCTTTTTTGTTTGTTTGTCGACTAAATTGCACTTTTGCTTGTAAATTATGCATTTCATTACTTATCAAATTTAACTGTGAACGAATGTCTTTCTGTCGCGACAAGACATTATATCTACAAAATAACCAAAGACAACCGTTAAACGGTTTCCAAAAATGACTATATTTGAGTTGGGTTGTGTGTCCTAGGCTATGAGTGGTTTATCGTTTTATTTAACTGATCGGATAACACTGAAAGGGGGTTAGGCTAATGTGTTTTTTCCAATGTAGGCCTAAATGAAAAATACCATTTAATAAATTGGATAGCCTGAACATTACAATATAAGTGATGGTGAAATACTTTAATATGAAGTAATAAAACGCTGTGACTAAATACTATTGTTGGTGTCATTTCTATTCATATATGTAAGTTAGCTCTAGTTTAGTGGGCTATGAAGACAAGCTCGCATAGCCGAGCGCATGCATGAGCCTCAAAAGGATGAGGCGGCGCTCATAAATTAATTCCTAATCATAAGCGTCTTTGTCATCGTTAAAAATATGTTCACTGTGTTTCTAAAATACTTTACAACGATTTGCATATATAAACAATATAAGCAGGTAGCAAACAAATCTAATCATCTGTAGAATTAACATGAAAGTTCTAATCGATCTTTATTTTAAAAGATCCAGACTACTTTGTGCACATCACCGGGCGCCTCACATTTTCTTCACGTATCTGCAGGCTGATTTGATCGTAATCACGGGTTATGGGGTACTCATTACTTTAGTATGAAGTATAGCATATAGGTGCAGGGGTGGCCAGTCTAACTGGCAGTAACGTTCTCATTTTATCTTTGCAGCATGTAGTCTGTTTCTGCTTTACACGCGTGAAGTAGTCCGGATAGCTTTTAGGGTACTTTTTCACGTTACCGGAAAGTGAAAGCAAAAAAAAGAAGGAGAAACAGTATAAAAATATCTAACAACGTTTAGCTAAGGAAAAATATAAGAAATCCGTTAGATCGGTCTGAGGCAATAGGCTAGCATAGGCTCGTCTGATGCCAAGA